>NW_001890251.1:0-7278 GCF_000143565.1 Laccaria bicolor S238N-H82 | reverse complement strand
CACTGATTCTTTGATGGGCTCTTCGGCTAACGAGGTACATTTTAGCTCTCTGTCCAGTTAGCGCATATTTTTTTCAACAGGTGCTGAAAATGGCCATCAGAACAAAAACCTCATCACAGCTCCAGCTTTCACCCAAATTAGCCCATACCAAGGGAAGTGTAATACAACTACATAATGTAGAGGAATACACAACTACATTTAGACTACAATAGATTCTCAGAAAGAACCAGAAAATGACAGGTGGTCCATTCTTTTTGCACTCAACTGTATGTGCAGTTGTGAATAGTATATGAAGTTGATAGCTGTGCATGCAGTCCACAGAACAGCAGGTTGTACTGCACCCACCAGCAAACCGACAAAGACACATTGCATTTCCTTGTGTTCTCGCCCCATCCACTGGGATATGTGGGAGATCCCATTTTTGAAGTGTCGAAGGCCTGGATAACTAGGCATACTGCAGAAACGTGCATCTATCTCATATTTGCCTGCAAGCTCAACACACCAGCTGACTAGATGATCCGTGAAGACTCCCTTGTGAAGCTGGTGAAGGATGTCGGGTGTGAAACATGTGAAGATATTGATATGAGGAAGGTTGGCCCAAAATGGCTTCCATACAGGGCGGAAACCCTCGTTATCATAAGCAGCAACACGCCGCCCAGTCTCTTTGTGACTTAAAATGGTCTTGCTACATTCTTGTTCTTGTAGCAAGGAGTCCACCATCTCCCTGTGATCTTTTGGTTCCACTCGGCACTTGGGGCAGTAGCTCTCTTTGCAGCATGCAACAAGACACTGCTCCAGAAAATTCACAATATACGAAGCGAGGATTGGGAATACCCAACGAACAATGCCGTCCGCACAGGTAACATTGACACCCTCTTCCCCAGCTTTGATGAGAGGCGCTAACAGTTTCTTCATGCAGAAATGGAAAAGTCGGTAGCCCTCTTGAGAACATGTTGCTTTGGTGTAATTGTCCAATTTTGCAACTGGCAAATACCCAATAAGGATGGTGGCGTGGGCCGAGGGTTTACGATGCTTATCCTTCTCAATGTTTCCAATTGTAAGGTAAATAGGCCAGGCCTTCTTGTCACCCTGAAACTGGGTTAGTTGAGTCTTGTCTGAAGAAATAATTAGAGCAGCAATTGTCACCCCCACATCAAGCTTCCACTGTCATGGGGATCAGTCCATGGTTGTCTGGCAAGCTCCAGTGCAACGTACTTGTGTGTCCCACCACCAATCACCAGTCCACATCTTGTCATAGACATGAATCTTCCCCTCCTTGTCACAGTACACATGCTCAGGTGCGTATTTTAGCACTACCTTGAAAGCTAGGTTACTCATTAACTCCTTCACACAATCCACAGGATTTCGCCTTGAGTTTCTCTGGTGGCATTGGCTTTCCTTCTTCATCAGTTCAATCCCCCAGTGCCGTTACAATATCTAGTGTTTAAAGGTTCAGTCCATAGGACCGCAAAAAGCCGGTGGACCGAACTGAACCGGACCATGGTCCGGTCTTTTTTTCGGTTGCAGTTGCCCCAATTCGGGGTTGGTCCGGTTGCCGGTTGCCTCATTTCGAAAATCTTTTAAAACCGTTCAAAGACTGGTTTTAATCGGTTGCAACCGGTTAAACGGTCACATGTGTTACATAGCCTTGTAACCACGTTTATTGCCTTTTATTGGGTTTTTGTTTCATCAAAAACGGTTAAGAATTGAGAAAGATATAACCAAATCCATATTTCACCCGAGTCTCTAGGAGATGTAATTCGGTTTCAGTCATAGCTATGTCAAATGTTCATTAAATCTCTTGAAAATTGGTAGAATGACGGGTTTCTATATGCTTTACTATTTTATATAACCCGTTTATTTTTCAGAGTAATAATGGTTGAGATACAAATGGTTTATATTGGTATAATAAATTATACGCAAAAAACCGGTCTGGATCGGTCTGAACCGGTATCATGGACCGCAAAAGACCGGTCCTAGGTGGTTCGATTCGGTTCCCTCAATATCTGGGTCGGTCCTGGACCGGTTGCGGTCCACGGTTGCGTGTTTTCAGGGCAAAAAACCGGACTGAACTGAACCTTTAAACACTAACAATATCGCATGTCCATGGTGCTCCTTGTGTCGGCAGGGCATCAACTTTCTTGAGAAAACTATGGTTGTTATGGTAAGAGGGCTTCGTTCTATTGGCTGTCTATTTTTGATGCTCCATCAGTAAACACGGGGACAGCTGTCAGTGAAACAATCACGTACTATAGGAAGCCTCAAAAGGGCATCAGTTTGTTTCTGGCCGACATTTTGAATCAGCCACTCTGCCAGCTCCCATTCTTCCTCACTATCGAAGGGTCCCCACCATGACGCACTGCTCTCCTCCTGCTCATGCCGAATGCGCTCAAAAAGTGGGACACCGTAACCCCAGCCAGCCCTGGCTTTTCTATCTTTGGGAAAATACTCAATGTGGGACTTGGGATAGGTATCCTGATCTGGAATCTCTTCATTGGTTGTACAGCTTGTGGAGTTTGTGGTGGAGGAGAATCTGCTGGAGGTTCAGGTATGTTGAGACTGGCCTCAAGATCTTGATCAAACTGATCATCAGGTTCAGATGTTTTGGATTTGCCTTCAATCGGCATAGGTGGTCCAACCATTTCAGGGGCAGGCTCCAAAGAAAATCCAGATGGGCCTGTGGCAGGCGCTTGAGGTGCATTCCAGATATTGGCAATATAGGTTCCAAACTCCTGATGTGATGCTTTGTTGCAGGTAATAGTTCGTTTAATATGCTTGTTCAGTGCTGAAGCATTTGGCAAGGTCTTTCCACAGAAGCCACACCGAGAAGTCCCTTCAGTGTTGGATGCCATGGCTGAGTTTGTCAGATGAGAGGTAATGTCGTAAAAATTTCAACAAAAATTCAATAATGAAATTTATCACCAGCCGTTTCAACCTGATCAACATCATGTCTCATATGACCATTTGCACTCCTCATTTGTCATTTTACTGATGTGTCTGCCCCTAAGCTTTTGTTAATCCATGAAAAAGAGACACTGCCACATTGGCTGGCTATTTAACCACACTGCGGGCCCTGGCTTATACATCCACTGGAATTATCGTGAAAAAATGGGGTAGATATTAATAATAATGCTACCTTTTAACTGCCGAAATTACTTGAAAGATATTTAAAATCTTTTATTTCATTTTATAACTTTTTTTCCATCGGAATTATTAAGAATTTTGGGGGTGGACAAACGTCGAAGATATTCAGAGAAGATATTTCTACAAAAGGCAACCATATATGTGCAGCAAATATGTAGAAGATATGTTGATGCCACGAGGTGAAGAAACTTCTTAATATAGCAGCCTTTTCGGATCTAAGTAATACTTGCTTGATAAGGCTATTTGCTGTTTACCTCGACACCTTCCATCCACGACGTCGTCAAAGCGTACAACGACGAACTCGAACTCTATTCCTCAATGTTACGACGACTACCTGATGGCAACCAAAGCTCAACATTCAACAGGGAGATGGGAATGTGCCCAGCAACAACAAAGTGTCTGCTATCAAGCTCAAGCAAGCATGACCCTTGAGTTGCCATTAGCTCATGACAAAGGCAAGTCGTGCTCACTTGACATCAAACCACCACCAGCCACTCATGGCTGGCACCAACCCCAAAGATAACCCGTATCTTGCGCATCATTATAATGGGAGAAAGGGGGCAGGACCCGAGCCTGCACCAAGTAGCTACACTCACGCAAACTCGGCATATTCACCGAATCAGCCACAACTCCACTATGCCTCCTCCTCCACCAGCTGACGAACGATTTGTTCACTGGAAGATACTGGCCTCTCACGCAAATCCTACGGCGTCGGATTGCTCCACCGCAACACGGAACTTGCGCAAGTTTTCAACTCAAGCAATGTCGACCAAAAAAAAACAGAACAACAACACTATGACTACAACGACGAGTGAATGTTAACCCCTACAAAAAGAATCGGTTAGGAACAAGGGCTTAGGGAAGGCTGCCGTTGAGGATCTGGGTGAGCACCGAGGTCAGTATTCAATGTGGAAGATGTCAAGCGGGGGCCGACTAGGCAGGTGATGTACATGTATTGAGATCAGAGGATGTACAGCGACAAAGTCTCGACAAAAACTACTTACTTGGACATGCAAGCCTCAAAGGTAAGTCTTATCGTTGGCCGCATGCAGACCGGTTTCCTCGAGAAGGAGGGTTCTCAGATAAGCCAACATGGCATTTTACGTGACATTCAAGTGACGTTTCTCGATGGAGCCATCGTGATCGGAATCAGGTCGTCATATCGGACGGAATCCAGCGACCAAGTTCCCTACTGGGTAAAAGATTATTATAAAGGTAAGCATCAGCACTTTGCGCGCCCATCACTCCTCCTTTCACTCCTATATTCAAGATACGCCAGCGAAGCACCCATTCTCCGTCATCGCGTTGGCTGACAGGGTTTGCAGCGGTGTCCTTGAGGCAGTGTAAGAACAGGATGGTCACCCGTCATCAAAGTGGCTGAGGCTGCCGTCGTGAAGTTGTCGTGAAGTATGTTCAACTTCCTTTTCACTTTTTGACCTCCAAATAACTAGGGAGTTAGGCTCTTGCAGAACATTCGTGTTGGACAACTCCGAAATGTGACAAATCGACAAACCTACACCTTACCTGCAGAAGACGCTGAGCATGATGAGGCAGGCGTCAAGGCTGAGATTAGGGTTGTTAACGACAACTTCTGGGTTCGTTTGTGTACAACGAGCAACCTCGGGTTTGCCAAAGCGTTTATGTATGGAGATGTGCAGTGCGACAATTTGATATCACTATTCTAGGTCAGTTTTAATAAGCGAAGTCATATCGTTCACAAGGGCTAACATGCCAGGCAAATATTTCTCATCAATAAGGATAACCTCTCTAATCTGAACTCCCGATTCTCATACCTGATTTCGCTTTCCCAAAAACTTACCTCTTATCGTTTTCTCAATACCATTGGAAATTCGCGATCGAATATCTCGGCCCATTATTATATCTTCAATGATATGTTTGCCAGTGCGTCTTGAATAGCTTCATACGTAGGGCCAGTCTAAAGGCCAGACTCTTTCAGGCTTCCTATCCGAAGATATAACATACTCATGTGGTATCTTCAAAGACCTTGATAGCGATTTTAGATGAAAAAGCACCAGCACCCACAAGTGGACTGGCAGGCAAAGCTTGGAAAGCCTACTGGACCCCCGAAAAACTCTTCCTTTATCCCCACCACTCTCTCAACCCGAAACGCCAGCAGAATCGGGCCAGATACCTCTCAATGGGATCACTCTATTTCAACAGAACGAAGGACCCGAAGACGAACTGAAAACTCTCAGACTTGTAAATTACAGCACATCATCAAAAAAGCCGGGATACGCGATGGAAACCGTGTTTTAGAAATCGGATCTGGATGGGGTTCTATGGCTATGACTATCGTCCAGCAATACCCAAATGTGATGGTGGACACCCTGATATGCTCTGTGCAACAACAGTCGCTAGCGCAGGACCGTATATGAGTTCTTGGCCCAGACATTGCCAAACAGATTCAGGTGATTACTATACTACCTGAGGCTCGTGAGTATATACTGTCGTTTTCCTGGAGAAGAAGCTGACCACTCCACTCAACAGGATTCGAAAAATACATGCATGAAATAGACTTTATTCGGAAATGGGTGCATCGCTCAATGTCTAGCCGAACACAAATCTAACTTGAATTCTTATTAAAATCGGTAAAATATAGAGTGAGTACCATCGGAGAACTTGTCCAATTCTGAAGGCTAACGTGAACCAGTCTTTCCAGGGGGTTTCCTGCCATCCCTTACATTCCTCCTTCAAACTCTTCAATCTGGCTCCAAAGGACGCCTCGTTGACTCCATTTTCAACATTGGGCCACACTATGTGCACACTCTGCGAGACTGGAGGCGACACTTTGAGGCCAAATTTGAGAGCGTTATTGTTCCCCCCCTCAGACACGAATATCCTGACGTGATGGGTGTCAAGTGCGACCCAATTAAAGCGCGAGAAGAGATTGAGGTTTTTAGACGGAAATAGATCTGTAAGCGCCGTGTCTTTTTCTTTCTACTCTACAACTTGAAGCCGAGACCCTGTCCTCTAGATTATTACTGCTATTGTGAAGTAGGTTCCACGACACGGACCTTGGGAGGCAAGCCACCTATCATTTCTTCGTATGAGCCTTCCTAATTATTTCGTGACAGATCATATCATTACGTTTGTGCGGGAGGGATACCAAGATTATGGGTGTGACGTCTTCGATTAGGCTGTGTTTTCTATGCATAAGTCTACCCTTCTTCCCTATCCAGATGGGAATGACAATTCACACAACGCCTCAATGATCAAATTTAGAGCATACCAATTTTTTTCTCTAGCGCATTGCGGCGCTCTTCCGTTGTGCATGTATGAATATTTCCAATGCGTTTACCGACTATTGTACAACCGGAGACGGAGCGCAAATCTTTTTTATTATTATCTCATTTTCTCCCTGAATGATACACTCTGATCCATAAGTCGTCAATCAGAAACAAAAGAGAAATATAACAGGATACACTGGGAACGAATGGAAATAAAGATAGAGAAATATAAATTGGGACGTAAGTATACTTCGTCAGTCAAGCTGGAGCTAAGTAGCTGATTTAGGAATTGCCGGACCGAGAAGGCTCACCGTCCCGCACGAGTTTTTTTACACATCTGTTCATCCAATACCTGATTTATTCGTATGAGATCTTGGACCGCGATCTGCGACACACCGTCTGTGTCTGCTACAACGGCATACACATGTTATGACCAAGTTGTAACGCGTCCAGCTGGGCTTCACTCGCTGTGTTTCGTTTCAGCGTGGTTCGATGGTGTGAAGCAGACCCTGTTTCTGGTTCAGGTGCTGTTTGGGATCGATCTCTGCGTCTCGATTCTTCTGGGTACAAACTACGCAAAGGATCGGATAATGGTTAAAGCTAGTAGAATGACATTTTGCTCACGTACCTTCTTCAGTATGAAATCACTACTTTGTTCACAATAGGTCTCTGGTGCATCTGGGTCTTTAAAAAAGGCAAGTTTCTTCAACTAAGTCAAAGTATTGAAAAGTAAAAGCCACGCACCGGAACCACCTTGTAATTCATACTTCATCCTTTTCAAATCCTCCGCGGAGACCCCAGCTTCCCAGCTACTGTACTCATCAGATGGAGGAAAAGCCGGAGAACGAGCAGGGCTCTTGGGAAGCTCGATGCGACGCTATGGGTG
>NW_001890252.1:4360-7107 GCF_000143565.1 Laccaria bicolor S238N-H82 | reverse complement strand
GGATTTGAGGGTGCAACTGAGCAGACTTTTTTGAAGTTGTCACTGAAGGCGAGGATCTAAATCATCTAATTACTGGTAACAAAGACAGGGAACCAGGCTTCAGCTTCATCTGTAAACTTGCTGTAAACGGCTGTCTTTGACTAAATTCCCACTACGTTAGTAGTGGGTCTTGTGGTGGGTCAATGGGTGGGAAAAACTTCACGTGCTGCATGTGCCACTGAGACATCACGTTTCTTCACACGGTCACACGCAATCTCGCTCTAGAGGCTGCCCAAAGGCTGCCGCATGCTGGAACTGAACATGGATATCATGTCATAGCCTCATGAGCAAGTGATCAGGATGAACAAATGGGCAGATGATAACAACTTGTCATGTAAATTTCTTCTCTATCTATATTTGTTGTATGTAACAGTCTGCATTGAATTAAAGGCAAGTCAGGAATCCTTGCCCTATTTGTTTTTTATATATGACAACTCTGTAATCACACTTGTCATGAACCTGTAAGAGCAATGACTAAAAAAGCCTCAGTCACCCCGTTGTCAGTGTCCATGTCTGGCACAGCCGATATGGATGACTTGGCGAATGAAGACCAAATCATGGCAGATGTGGATGATGCCTGAATTTAAAGTACATAATACCTTTATCAGAGGAAGGACTTGTTTAATTTCAGAATACATACTAAATAATTCGAGCAGATAAAGAATTTTATTACATACTATAGGACATGTAAATTGATAGTAACTTCACTGTATTATGGACTCAATCTCTTCACCAATATGGACATCATTCAGTGCAAGCAATGACAAGAATATACAGTGTAAAGTTATCTACATAGTCTGTACAAAGAAATTGTGAATGAAAAACAGTCCGAAAACTTATTAACCGATGAAATGACGGAGATGGTTTTTAAGTACAAGGAGGTCCATGCAAGGGGGTGGTGGAACGTGGATACCGGATATAGGGTTAGAGGGGGGGGGCTCTGCTAGGGGGTCAATTTTTTTGTGACCTACCTTGGAAAAGTCTTGTCAATACAGCTGATTGCGAAACGTTAGAGCAGCTTGCTTCCTGTTCCAGCTCAACCATCTGTTTGTTTGTTGATGGCTGGACATGAGCACCTTCCAAAGCAGCACCTGCTTTGCTTCAACTTTTCCCAGTCTTATCTACATGCCCTCACCTCCCCCTCTCCTCAAATAATAATGGCGCGGAATGGTCACTGAAGACACATTGCATAACCATGCTTGCTACCATGTCACATCAAATGTTCTGAAAAGCCCTATCAATCTGATTTATTTGGCTTTGGTGTCCACTGCAAACAAACACACAGTTGAGCTGGAATGGGAACCAAGCTGCTCTAACGTTTCGCAATCAGCTGTAAGCCAAATCACACTCCAAAAGAAGTTGGGAAATTCAGATGCACAGCAAACACCTAATTTACATATTTACTGTCTGAAATTTTGACTGTGAGCCCAAAAAAAGTCAACGAACTTTTTTATAACACCAGTTAGATTTGCAAAAAGTATGGCAAAGTAGAAGTAAGTCCCTATTTTACATATATACTAATCCAATACTTTATTGCAGACAAGTGTCGGGGTTTACGAGCGACAGCAAGCTGGGCTCTATGTCAGGGCAATGCTCCTCCCACACATCATCTCAGTTTGATGCAACTTTTGTTGATCCCAATGTACTGGATGTGTGTTCTGGATACAAGGCCACCGACGTATCTGCCAGCAGGACCAAGTTCACCACAACCCTCATTCTGGCAGGAAAGCCATGCAACGTCTTCGGGAACGATATTCAGAAATTGTCGTTGAGCGTTAAGTACGAGACTGGTGAGTTCGCTTTGTGTGGCGGTGTTCTGTACATGGCTGAATGAAATGTACAGTGTATAGGATACATTGCAATTTGCCCACAAATATGTGAAGGTTAGTAGCCATTCATTGAAGTTTTAGTACTTACTTCTTGCTTACTTGAGTATGTTTTCGACATAGGAACTTGGAAATTTCCTTTTTTGGGGGGTAAGGGGTGGGGGTGGGGGGTAGGCTGAGGGCGCCTTAATTCGTAATGTGACTGTATATCTAAAATCCACATTCTGCCACCCCCTTATGCTTGTCCAAGTGGGTAAAAAATCTGCCTACATATTAAATTTGAGATATTGTAGCTCAGAATTCTTTCTTGTACCTCTAATATATTTCCATTAACCCGCCAACATTTTTCTGGCCTGCTCAAACACTTTTGTAGTCTGCTCAAACACTTTGTAGCCCACTCAAACACTTTGGTAGCCTGCTCAAACATTGCGAAATATTATTCACTCTGCCAACATTTTCTTTAGCCCTGCACACATTTTGTAAGTTGTCAAGATATATTCTGCCTCATGTGCAGATTTAATTAAGGCTTTCCATTTTAAGAATGCCGGCTTGCCATGCTTATGTAATTGAGCTCTCTTGGCACATTCGGCACAGCCAGGGGGAGCTCTAAAGTACTTCATACACATGCACGAACATGTAATTTAATCAAAATGAATTGTTTATAAAGCTCTACTACATTGAGCTTCTTATACTTGTATGCTTCAAATGGCGAGAGGAGCTTCCCAGATATGGGAAGCTTGCTATGCCTAGAACGTTGGTGAGATATCCATGTATAGTGTGCAATCAGTATTGTGCGGAATGAATAAACCAATGTAAGTACTCATCTTATTCCTTGCAACTATATCCTGACTCAAAACACCCACTTTACATAATGTATATATT
>NW_001890252.1:0-3920 GCF_000143565.1 Laccaria bicolor S238N-H82 | reverse complement strand
GTATGCACACCTTCTGTTAGTGGAAACATGTATAAGAGGTATTTCTGAAGGTATGTTTCCTCACTGTACAGTCGTGGACAAACAAAGACAACAATTTTGGTGATTGTGAGATGGGGACACTGCACAACCCTCAATATTACTTTTTATTGCAGAAACATGGATATTAGGACCCAACACTTTGATTTACACAAGCAGATTTTTCGAAATCAATGAAATGGGAAATTTTAGCCCAGAAATATTGGCCGGACCCTGAATGAACCCTTAAAATTATGAAAAATGGCGCAATCGACTCCTTTTTCAACTCTGTTTCTGATCCTGAAGTTTGGGGAAAATCTGATGAGCTGTTCTTGTCGAAAAAAATGATTTTAAGTCACCCAAAATGGCAACTCAGAATCTTCCCACCCCCACGGACCCTCAATGAACCCTGGCCTGTTGACCCCTGTGATACTGCCCAGAGGCCATAGTCAAACAATGGTATATAGCTAGATTTGGATATCTTACATAATTATTGATCTTTTACCATCTTGTCAGCAGTCTTGCCATCCTCTTGCACTACATGTAGTGCTTTGTATATCTGTACTTCCTACAGTATGCATAATCATGTTGGGCCAGCTGAGTATCTTGTAACTGCTCATTGCTCACTTATGGGTGTTGATCCCAGATCCACCCATTCTTGCCTCCTCCTTCCCTCTTGGCTTCAGCTATGTGAGAAGTTCAGAGTGAACACTTCACAATCCCGTTCCCCTCCCCACCTTCAACACATGCATATTATTAACTTCTGATCAGAATTACAATGTTTAGCAAGTGCCACTCAACTTTTAAATGATCACTGGCATTAGGAGCCTGTCAGGGGGGGTCCCAAGACCTGTTGAAGACCCCTACAAAACAACAAAAATTGTCAAAAATTTTGGCCAACCCAATCCCTTGTGGGAAAAACTTTGGAGGGGTGTTTTTGGACAGTTTCCCATCCTGAGTTCGAATCTGAAGTCAGATTGTCAAAATATTCATTTCTTCCCAAGCTACTGAAATTGTTGTCTTTGTTTGTCCACGACTGTATCATACTGGGTACATATGCATGGCACCTATTGCAAGGCTTGCTTGCAGGGTCTTGTGCTGTGTGAAAGCTGCGACAATTTTTGAGGGGAATGTTGCAGCTTTCACACAAAGTACAGGGTCTACCGTTGAGGAAGGGAGATCAATTACTTAAGCATGGCAAGCTGGCATTCCTGAAATGGAAAGCCTTAATTAAATCTGCGCATGAGGCAGAATATATTTTGGTGACTTACAAAATGTGTGTGGGGCTAAAAGAATATGTTGGTGGAGTGAATAATATTTTGAAATGTTTGAGTGGGCTACAACAGTGTTTGAGCAGGCTACAAAAGTGTTTGAGCGGGCTACAAAGTGTTTGAGCAGACTACAAAAGTGTTTGAGCGGGCCAGAAAAATGTTGGCAGATTAACAGAAACATATTATAGGTACAATATTTCAAATTCAAAATGTAGGTGGATTTTTTACCCACTTGGTCAAGCATACCCCCTTGGGTCCATGCAGGACAAGTTACATTGTCCAAAATCGGATATGAGTTTAAAAAAGTCCTCCACCTTGGTGTCATCCCACATATTGACGGCCGTTAAATATTCTTCATGCTTGTATAAATTAACGTTCAATTGAAATGGACTGTAGTGGGCCATGCGGCTTGCCGCCCTGTGTTATTCATGGGAACCTTCCTTTTTAGGGAATGTCACATGCAGACCCTTGTCCAAGATTGCGGATTTGAGGCCCAAAAGATAGTGGATTTGAGGTCCGTTTTGGCGACTTTTTGTGGACAAGAAATGGCATGAGCTTCCCGGGGCCTATCTCATTATTGATAACCTAGGTCAGTCCATCTATTAAGTCATTAACAGATCACGCCAGATGACGACATCCAAGACGAACTCTGAAGCTCACTCGACGTCCAAACACGCCTCTTATACGGCCTCATACACACCTGATGGATAGTCACAGCCTGCAGCCTCTCTAAAATGGTTCGTCCCCCTTCCTCCCCCCACTCATCTCACCCTCCAACCATCTAACCTCCACCCAGCTCGAAAAATACAAACGAGCCGACTTTGGTTGCTGCCCACGCGTCCTCTGCCTCCAACAACCCCTCCTCCCCATAGGCCTAACTGACATCCCCTATGAAAAATCCATAAAACTCTAATGCAGCCACTGCGAAGACCTCTACTCACCCAAATCATCCTGACATGGCTCCATCGATGGCGCGTATTTCGGAACCACCTTCCCCCATCTACTCTTCCTCATCTATCCAACCTTGATCCCCCCCGGAAAGCGGTCCGGTGGAGTTGGGAAGGGATGCGGCAGGCGCAGGAGGGGCAGGCACACCGGATGGCGGGAGGACAAGGAGGAGGGTGAGGGAGGAACAGGTGGAGGTTAGTGCGGCTGAGGGGGGAGGCAAGGGGATTAATACGGCGAGTGCCGCGCTCAAGGCAGATCGGTATAAACGGAGGATATATGGATTCCAGGTTAATGAGATTGCCAAGTTGCAGAGGTGGCAGGAGGCCGTGCAGGATCGGTGAGTTGTGTTTGTTGGGTAGCATGATAGGAATGCTTACCCTTCCCAATAGGCAAGTGGGTCGACTTGAAGCACTCGAGGAGAGGATGCCATAATATGTCAATGTTTCCTCTTTTTTTTACCCTTCTTTCACAAACATGCAGGACCCCAGACTCCCATTCTAACCTGCTGTGTTAATGATTAATGGGGGCATGTACTCGAGCACCTCTTGCTTAATTGACCTGAATATCTTCAGCACTTGCTGGCTATTGGAAAGCTCAGTGCCAGATTTTGTTATACATTGCATCTGGGAGATCTGTCTGCCTGTCAACACCAAAACCCCTCTACATTCATACAGATGTAGCTGCTAATGGTAACTAGCATGAAATCCCATCCTTACCCCCTTATTCTTCCAAGGGATATGAAATAGATACTAACAGCTGCTGAAGAAGTCTCTAGGCAGTGAAGTTGCAAGTGTTGTATACTGTCCCCAGGGGATAGCTTAAGGTGATGCCAGTGGAATAGATAGGAACTGTTGAGGTTGGCAAATACATAAGCCAACACAGACCAGAATATCAAGTTGCTGAACACAAACTAAAAGACCTCCACCTCTGTTCTGATGACCAAGGCTTATGGATGGACTGAGGCTGCAAAATTAGTCTTTACAGAACTTTGAGCAGAAGGTGACAATTGGACCAGGAGGGCTAGACATAGAATGGATGACACCAACATTGTACTTACAACTAAAATCAGGTCATTCTTCCTATTCAACCTGTAATTTCTTCTCTGATAGTGTCAGCTACCTTAAACTTGTTGCACTAAGTACTACATTTAGGAGATATGAGTATTGCACAATTGAATGAGTCAAAGTAAAACAAAATTGAGTAAAGTACATTGAAACATTTCCAACATTCATCATCAGTATGATGAATTTTGTTCAGTTATGAAGTTACATCTCTGTATACTGTATTTTAGTTATGCATCAGAGTAGAGAGATGTGGAAAAATACCATAGGTTTGAAAAGACATGAGGAGTCATCAGGACTGAGCTGTGTTACCTCTCTTCTTATGAATTCCAAGTGACAGCTTGGGTTTAAAATTTGAGATTCTCTTGGCAATGTTGGAAAAGAGGTGACCTGGGAATATGAGCATCAAAAATATGGAAAAGCAAGTAGCAGCTCAACTAAATACCTTTCTTTTCAGAATGAATGATTGCATCATCCAGATTAGTGGTAGGTGGAACAGTAGCTGGAGCCCCTACCAGAACTCTGTTGCTGGCATGTGGAAATTCATTGTCCACATTTCCCTCCTCCATATCTTGGGTCACAGAAACTCCATGGCCTGTATTGTGAACTTGTTCTCTGCATCATC
>NW_001890253.1:0-7057 GCF_000143565.1 Laccaria bicolor S238N-H82 | reverse complement strand
GGATACGATGCTGGATGGCGAGTCGATAAACACGTACGGCTCCTTGCCGATACCACGGGTAATAAGCGTCTCGACATCGTTGGGTTCGGAGAAACAGGCGTTTGGATCTCACGGAATAACGATGACAACACTTTCCAGCAGCCCAGGATGGTGCTCAGCAACTTCGCGTATGCAGAAGCCGGGGGTGGTTGGCGCATTGAGCAACATCTTCGGTTTGTGGCAGATATCAGAAATACTGGGCGCGCCGACATTGTGGGATTCGGTAATAATGGTGTTTTGGTGTCGCTGAATAAAGGGGACGGAGAATTCACACCTCCCAAACTTGTGCTGGGAAACTTTGGGTACCGCGCTGCCAGTGGAGGCTGGAGGATGGACAAGCACCTGCGCTTCCTCGCTGATATCAACGGCAACGGACTCCTTGACATCGTCGGATTCGGAGACCAGTATGTTTATGTTACGTATAACAACGGGGACGGCACTTTCCAACCACCTAAACCCGTCCTCGCCGACTTTTGCTACGACAATGGCTGGCGCGTCCCTGAGCATCCACGCTTCGTTGCGGACATGACAGGAGACGGCAAGCTCGATTTAGTTGGCTTTGCAGACGAAGGGGTTTTTGTCGCGTTCAACAATGGGGATGAAACGTTCCAAAGTGCCCGTAAAGTTTCGAATGACTTGTCACGAAAATCGGGAGGTTGGGTCGTTGAAAAATATCCACGAGTTATTGCCGATCTGACGGGCAACGGCTGTGGAGATATCATTGGCTTCGGCGAAGCAGGAGTATGGGTCGCGATCAACAACGGCAATGGTACATTCCAGGGTAGCAAGCTTGCATTCTCAGGCTTTGCTTTCAACGCAGGTTGGACGGTAGAGAACCATCCTCGTTTCCTTGTTGATTTGACGGGCACCGGACAGGCAGACATTGTCGGATTCGGGAACGGAGAAGTTTATGTCGCTTATAATGACGGGAAAGGAGGCTTCATGCCACATATGTCTAAGCTAATCGATGGCTTTGGAATTGCGGGAGGACAATGGTCATCAGACAAGACCGTACGATATGTTGCAAACATCTATGGCTGAACGGTGCTCGCACATACTCATGTGAACCGTACAAATCTATGAAATTCACCTGTATCGTGGCCGGTCTCCTCGGAGAAATCAGTAGGTGTTGGGGTTTGCCCCTACGAGGATTCTGAAAATCGTGGAATGCTTACAGTGAGGTGCCATCGAAACAAGCGAACTCGGGCTTTCACGAGGGTGAAGACCACAAGGTAGGCGAGTAGGTACGAATGGAGATCGAGCACAATTATTGTCCAGGAGAAGTTTGTGAACTTTTCCAGCAAGTTTATATCACTTCTGTCTACAGGAATATCTAATTTATTCCTCGAAAGTTCAAAAACCATCCATTGCTGCTATTAGTAGTACGGTCGATGGCATGGTTTTCGGTATTTCCACCTCCGTTACATTGATGCAATGTCCACTACAACATATCTGACATCGATAAAATGAATGCACTCACATATCGAGTGCGTTGTGCGAACCAAACTTCCAACGTCTGTCCGTTGATTCCTTCATGACCTTCTGTCGGATAAGTCTCAAAAAACAGATTGAAAGTTATCAAACATCTACGAAGCTGATTGTAGATGCCAGCGACTGACTTGAGCCAATTTGTGAATATCAGCTCACATATCTGACATTAACCTTGCATTAACCTCGAGTCAGCTTCGAAGATCTTGATCACTTTTTTGAGGTTTGTCCGACATCGATCCGTTGGCATGATTATTCTGAGTAAGTGACGCGTGCGCAGTTGTGGAAGTAAAGGAAATTGCATCCTGCTTGGTCCTGGTGGGCCCACCTTCTAGTCAATCATTTCTGAAAGAACGCGGGCCTGAGCTGTGTCACGAAAAAAACCTGAATGTATGTCATCATTTATGGAAATAACTTGTGACGTATAGCAGGAACATACCGAGCAGAAGTGGACAATCATCAGATTTGTAGCTATCCGACAGTAAAAGGTACGCGGCGGGCACTGTTCGTTCAAAGTCCCTGTGCAAGTACAATGTGAGGGGATCATAGAATGGTCATAAGGACCGAGCTGTACTGCCTTCAGTTGACAATAAAAACTATTATGTTTTGTTTCCTACTCTTGGGTGTGATCAGTTGGCAAGGCAGAGGTTTGGATCAGCTGCGAGACAGAATGACGAAGAAAAGAGCCTGTACTTCTCCCTCAAGTGCTTGACTTACTTGCAAATGGGCTATGGTGGAGGCAGTCCTCGAGGTTCGTATCGATAAACTTGTATCCAGTGAGAACGCGATTGAGGTTGATCTGTGGAGGCTTGAATGTTCATTTGGCCCGTGGTTCTCCATGAGATTTCGATGTTATCCTTTGTTCAGGGAACAAGAGAAACTATGGAATGTTGAGTCGATTCATCGCAGTATTACACAAGGTCATCGGAGCTGTACATGCCCTCAGACAACAAGACAGGCACCCCTCAGATCATTCTGCACGCCGCCCTGTTTCCAAGTTAGCGACACATCCAAAAAGTCTAAAGACGAAATCTCCCACCCTTAACCCGCCCCTGTTCTCCTCTCAATGAACCCTCTGATATTCGCATGCCCATCCAAGCTTCCGAAGAAACACCGCTTCACCGGGTTCTCCCACAACACGACGCCCAGCTCTTTAGCATAGTTCAGGACGAAATCGTAGTCCGCTTGAGAGGCGAAAGAAGTGTATAGGTACCCTGTGGATGGCTAGCGTTAGATGTTTGTTTTGAGGCAAGGGTGGAAGAGGAGTGGAGAAGGAGAGACAGAGACAGAGCGAGAGAGCAAAAGGAAGACGGAGAGGGAAAGAAAGAGTGCGACGAAGAGGAAGAGTGCGACAAAGAGGAAGAGTGCGACGAAGAGGAAGAGGGTAAGGGATACGGATGTGGTGTCAGAGGGTGGAGATGTGAGAGGGGAGGGAGAGAGGGGGGAAATGGAGTGTAAGAGGAAGACCCATACCTTCTTGTGATTTCAGCCGGTTTTTCTCAAGTTCCCAGAGACGAATTTGGTCTTGAACCGTTACGGGGAGTAATGGATTCTAATTCACATTAGGAAAAGAAAAACAGGGGGACACAACTTCTCAATCTTACATTTTTACGCATTTGAGGATGAGCATGGGACATCAGGTAACTAATGATCTAGCGATGACGTCAGATTTTCGAACGGGAGAGACGGGCCTAATGAGAGAAACCTACTTGATCCGCCGAGATCCCATTCAGCAGCGCCTTCTTTACACTATCTCGGGTGATGGCGCCCACCACGAGGTTTGGGAACCGGTATTTGAGGGAGACGAATAGGTTGAGGATAGCAGTCTGCAGAGGGTTATCTACCAAACGAAGGGAGCTCAAGAGACGGACGGACAGGGTTTGTATATGAAAGATGCCTACCTGTATAGGCGTATATCCGGTAATTCGTCTCGAGCACGATGAATCCTTCTTGCGGGCCGGAGCGGTTACCGATTGAAGAAGGTAGAGGCGGGGATGAGGATGTTAATGTTGTGGCAAGGCGGGTGGGGTGGAAACCTTTTGAAGATGGCTATCCATACTGTTTGATGAGAGTGAGAATAGTACGAGGGATGTGGGACAAACCTTGCGCCGCCATATTAAGCCGTAGTCTACCAGATCTTCAAGCATGGCCGTTTGAGTTTTACTGAGACGCTCTGTGGAGTATTCCTGAGTCACCAAGTCAGCGGGAAACGACCAAAAAGGTGTTAAAACTAACTCTGCCAAGCTCCATGGTCGATAGCATGAAGAGGAACCCTAAAACATCGACCAAGTCCATCTGTCGCTCCTTAAGAAAAAGTTAGGTTGACCCAGATCGTGGCAGCCAACACCGACCTCAGTAAGGTGTAGATACTGCAGCAACAACTCCCAAAGCTGCTCATGAGGCGAATGAAGGAGGAATTGGAACCCCGCAGACGTTATCTGCAAAGGGCCTTGTCTAGAGATACTTAGAAATCATCCAAATGGGGTAGTCGTTATACCTGACTTACCCAACAGTCGTCATGAGACCACTTCGCTGGAGTAAGAATAATACACGGACAGAGGGCTTGGTTGGGTTTTGTCCTGATCCGGAGGAAACCATGTAGTGCAGTATCGTCTGGATGAGATATTCACAACTGAGAGAAGTCATAGAAATGAATAGGGCGCACCTCCCATCTTTCAAGCGCAAAAACATCAAGAAATTCGATGTCAACGTCACTTCGTTTGTCGTCTTTCTCTGAAGGAACACCAAAACTCCCACTAGTGCCCCTACATCAGGAGAGCGTCAGTCCGGTGTCAAATTTAATGGCATTCAAATTATGCATACGCACCCCCCAGTTATAGCTTGCCGAAAACTCGTTTTAAAAGTCGGAACCACCGCCAACTTGATCGCGGAATTCGGGAAGATGTGAAGCTTTGTGAGAGTGGCAAGAGCTTCCGTGTATACCCTTTTGAGGATTCAAAGGTCGAACAAGGAGTGAAGACGGAGTTGAAGTACTTACGGTTTCCCTTCCCGTGTAACCCATGCTTGCATGGTTGAAGCTGGGATGGCCGATTCCAGCCAGAGGAGGTTCATGATGAGTTGCCTTGATATAGGGTCAAGCAGCCTGTAGATAAGGTCAGAGTGGCCTTGCAACTGCCAATTGCGTAGCTGTCCACCGAAATATTGAGAGGCATGACGAAGGCTTGGAGTATAGTTTCGTTAACGTGTTCTGGGACTGGGATTGAAGGAAAGGCAGCAGCGCATGGGCTTTTCGTTGGTGCACATTTCCATCTGCGTAAACGTAGGGTCGAGCAGACGGCATGCTACCTCATTCAAAGGTGAGGTTAGAAAGCGATTGAAGGCAAGCAAATTTGCGCTCACCTCTATGAGTTCTGATAATACTGCCACCCTACCCAATTCGCAATCACAAAGTACGACCCGGTCGGCACAAGCAGGAGAATGAAGTACTTGTAGTGGGTATCCTGCGCAAGGGCGTCGAGAACCTGTTGAACACGGCCAGCCAGCCAAAATATTAGAACTTTCCCCCGAGTGGTATAGAGACAACACGTTACTCGTATTCCAGATAACGGCAAGAACGCGCTGAATAGAACAGCGTAGCTCCCGAGGACGAAGAAGACGATGGAAGTGAAGATGAGGAAGTGACCTAAATGTGGTCCGAACATGACAGTCACGACTTGCCTTTCATCCACCATCACAACCGCCCTTTGCGGTTTCGGTGTGATAACGAGCTTAACACACCAAGAACTATCCTCACTTTGGCCCTAGTAGCAAGGAAAACAGGTAAACTTATGAGCAACGGCCGAAACATAGGTCTGTCAGTTCTTTTTGCCCTCTTTTCGCTCCTCAAACAAAACACCTCCTCCGGCAGACCTAAAAGACGAAGTTCCTGACTCCGGTGGTCCCAGGCTAACCTCTTAACTCGAAAGCCACTTATTTAATGCGTTGTCGATTCCGACTTCAAATGGCAAAAATTGGCGGAGGAAAAATCACCGTGCTTTACTTTCTCCCTCACCCCAACCAACTTACGCTCAACCTTTCACTTGTTGTGCTGGCGAACAGGCTTTCTTTCCCGTTACCTTCTCGTGGACAAATTTGCAAGCCACTGAATCCGCAGAGGCTCCCAGTAATCGTCTAGCACGAGGATAGGGTATGATACCTACATGTTGCTCAAACGTACATTTTATAATTGTGGACACTGCTTAGAAAGTCAAAGGTCGTTTGGACGACCCCGCCTCTTACTTTTGACGTCTTGACCGAGACTGTGTCTTCACAATAAGGACGGCTGTGATCTCTCGAGGTTGTAACGTTCCGCGTCCGTTGGAGCCTTCCTCTTGCATGCTGTCAGTGTTCCACTTCATTCCTAACTCTTCCGTTAACTTACGCGACGTTTTGGTGTAGAAAACTGAAAAAATTCTGGCGAAAGCTTTGTTCGAACATCAACAAGAGAAGGACGTGGTGCTGATGAAATTTGTATGGTATGAAGTCTTTCCCTTCTGTAGGTTTTGGCACAGTGGGTTTGACTTGTTTGGCGTTCGTAGAGCCTGAACCTGGCGGAACGGGCGAAGTAGCGGAACTTTTCTTGAATAAGAGGGACGAAGGTATGTGCGTTTTTTTGGTCATGTAAGGCACTTTCTCCTAATTTGGAAATACGTAGAAATTCAGAGGAAGTTCCAACGTATTTGATTCGTGCCACCTCGTGGATGATGAGCCCTGTGGTCATTCAAGAATCGTACGTGAACTGGTACCCCCCCTTCTCTTTCTATTTGCTGATACCATGCAGGCTCACAACTGCCTATTGTGGATCGTTCCCCGCGTTGCATCTTCACCTTGGACTCTATCAGCGGCGTCGCTACTTTTGCTCAAAGACACGCCAGAAATATCTGCCCATCTTCTGCAGAAAACGATCACGTCACCATCTCTGTGACAACATGAGAGCTAATGACCCCCATGCCAGTGCGAAAAGGCAACGGCATCAACCTTCCATCGTCGGAGTCGTCTCTGCTTCTTCCATCGATCCCTTTCATTGCAGCAGCCATCTTTCTTGCGACGCTTCCAACCCCCTAGCTTCAGACGTATAATTTGGCTTGCTCACCCGCCATCATTAGAGTTTTCCAACGGCGTATGCATGGCTCGCTCGTGAGCCAACTACGTTCACCCCTGCCCAGGCTCCCAGAGCGGATCACTACAGGGGGTTCGGGACAATTGTTACCCCCGGTACAAAGACGACAATGCATGGCATTGATGAACTCCCGGAGCTGCTGATGCTGCTACACGTTATGCTCATGGACGGAAGCTTTTGCACCAATCCAACATTCTCAGAGATTATCTGGCTGCTTGGCCACGCATATCAAATTGAAACCACAGTTGCATTGCCATTCATAACAGCTAGCCATTACGTAGAAATCTCATCGACTTCTCTGTAGAAGAGCAATTGGGCGTTCCTTTCAATGAATTCCTGAAAAGCAGAGCTATCAACGGATGCACAAAAGAATTTCCTGTGATCGCCACCTACTTGAGGACAGGATTGTTC
>NW_001890254.1:0-7051 GCF_000143565.1 Laccaria bicolor S238N-H82 | reverse complement strand
ATGTTGGGGCTGTTAAGCCATGATCCCCATTTGTGTTTGCTTCGCGGGGAGGTCAAGTTTGGCCCAGCGTCGCGGAAAAAAGGGAATACGAGGTACTTGATTCTTTTTACCCCTGTTGGCGGGACAAATGGTCTTTCTAATCGCACTAGCTTAGAATCGGTTAACTTTTATCTACTCCATCTCTCGTTGATGAGAGAGTATCTTGACCTCAAATTCCACGAGATTCAACTAATGTTGCCGTTCGACTATAACCTCAAACGGGTGATTGACGATTATTTTCTCCCCGATCTTCCCGATCTTCATATACATGAGAATGGGCTCGAGAAGTTGTTTGATGTATACAAGAAAGTATTGCCGGGTTTGGGTGAGTGTCTTCCCGCTCGCTTTTTGCTGCATTTCTAACTGTCGTTGTAGATGGTTATACAAACGAGGGAGGAGTGATCAACACGAAGAGACTGCAAGTCATTTTGGACGAGATGACTCAATGGAAACAGGGGGTGTTTGAGAAGGAGTATTCCGATTTGAATTGGTACAAGGGGAAACAAGCAAAACATGTCAAAGAGATGGAAGACGGGCGGAAACGGGCGAAGCTAGGTAAGTATGCTCTCAATGGGATAATCTTTTACGGAATGCTGACGTTGGTGACAGTTTTAACTACGGCGCAGAGGGAGATCTTCGATAAGATCAAGGCGTTTGTGATAGAGAACAGGAACGCGCCCTCGCCTTCACACTACCGAGCCGCAAGGCTGACGATGATAAACTCGTTCCCTGCGAGGGAGCGAGTATTCATCACCAAGTTGACGGAGGATCTACACCTGAGTGTGATGTGGGACGAGTTTGATGAGGAGGACAGGAATCTGGTGACGTGTCGGTTTCCGAGAGCGCTGGAAGATGAGCCTTAGATGGGCGAGCAGAAGGAGGATAGTGAGTGGGAAGACGAGGTTGAGGTTGAAGACGAAGAGAGCAGAGCAGCGGTTGATCCTGTGCTTAAGAAGTATGAGAAGGCGCCTGTTGAGGATGTTGATGCCGATGGGACGCGGTATGAACGGTCTTTGAAAGAGAAGATGGACGAGTGGAAGCGGGGTTATTATAAGGTTGGGATCTTTTTGTTGTTCTCAAGTTAAGTTTGAGCTGACAAGACACCAACGCAGGGGAAGCTAGGGATATCTTACGACGACCCGACTGAAATGGGTGATCTGATCTACTGACCTGCAGTTGGTCATGCACGTGGAGTTGCATCGTGGGGATGGTTCTACAACTATCATTACGCTCGTCGGATTTGAGGTGTGTGTCGTCGGTTTGGATGTTGGATGTTGCTCATGTTGCCAATCACAGATTTGCAGGGAGTTGACGAAGTGTCTTTCGATGTTCAGCTGGGAACACCATTCAAGCCGTACCAGCAGCTTATGGGCGTGTTGCCCGTTGCTAGCATGGATCACATTCCGCTAGCTTATCAGGTAGATATCGACGTTCGGATATGATTGCCGGCTGGCCGTTCTTCGAAGGATCTCATGTATGATCCAAACTCACCGATTCTTGACTTCTACCCTCTCGAGTTCGAGCAAGATCTCAACGGGAAAAAGCAAGACTTGGAGGCAATTGTCACATTCATTGATCAAGAGAGGCTGCTGAAGGCAATGACTGGTACGTTCCTAGCCAAAGTATGGTCTTACGACACCAACGTATATATTCACTTTCAGCTCGTGATCATTGTCTCACCCCCAAGGAGAGAAAAAGGAACACTTGGGGCTCGAGCTCGAAATTCAGTTTCAACCCCGGCGAGGCCACTCTCTATCCTTCATCTCTGCCTGGATTCTTCCCCCTCTCTATCGATGCACGTGCAAGACGGAGCCGTTCGACCTCCCGATCCTTGATGGGTTGCATCTCATTCCCGGTCTTTGCGGCGGGGTATTCTCGGTACAGAAGCTCTGGCTTGATTCCCATCCCTCAAAACGCTTCCACACATGGCGCTACTGGGATACCACGGCGTAAACGTCCAAGGTTCAGAAAGCCGGAACAAATCGATGGTGGTGCATATACGAAACCCGTATGAGGGGTTGAAGACGGAAGAAGTTGAAGATGATTGGTGAACGGACTGTCATGGGTTGGCCGTTCCTGCAGGAAGGATCGGTTGTGGCGGTCTCTGATTCGTTGTATAAGTACGAGAAGATGACGGTCGTGCCTGGGACACCGGCCAAGGTCGTCTCAAACCCACACGCGCCACAAGGATTGGGCCATTGGAAGATGAAGGCCGATCGTATCGAGCAGGTTTACTCTAAACGATCAGGAGTCGTTACACGCACTGTTGACATTCTCCTACATGTCCTTCCTTTAAAAGGTGAGTGTCTTATCTACCCTTCAATGGGACGTTGCTGACACTCTACAACACGTTAAGGCCTGAAGCGATTGGAGTCTGGTGCCTTTGTGAAGGACTATGAGGGCCCAGAAAGGGAAACGGAACGTGCGGTGCAGATGTGTCTTCCCGAAGTTGCTTCAAAATATCCTCACTCCCTCGAACGCGACGCACCTCCTTTGTCAGAGGAGTTCCCCAGATTTTCATCCTGGGTATGGGGTGGTTGCTTCGGTCTCTGCCACGACCGAAACCAGTTTGTCTGTGATACTTGGAGTACGTCTTTCACTAATTCTGTATCATAACGCGCCTTGAACCCATCACCGCATAGTTCTTCCCGGCTGAAAAGGCTGAGAATGACCAGTTCAAAGCTGTCGTACAGAATCGACGATCTAGCCATTACTTCCCCTCTTTCAAAGCTGCAGAGACGGTTGGAATCTCGGGGCGGGCTTTGGGGAAGATTACGTTGAGTTTCATGGTCATCACGTCTGATGAACAGAGGACCAATGTCGGCTTGAGCCTCAAATTCGAAGCGAAGGCTTTGAAGGTCGTCGACTATTCTCACAAAGAGGGCCGGCATTGGGAGTATAGCGAGAGGGCAATCGACCTGATCCGAGAGTACAAGGTCTGTTGGTTTTTACGGGCTCTGACACTTACTGAAGCATGGGATCATTAGGCAAAGTTTCCCGAGGTCTTCCTCTCGTTAGCGTTAGATGACAGCGGAGATGGCACATGTACGTTATTGTGCGAGTGACGAACGATTGACCTTAAATGTTTATAGCGATGGCAAGGGCATCCGACATCTTGTCGGGGCCGGATCCTGATGTTCGTGTTAGGGTGATTAAAGCATGGCTAAAGACGAAGGGTGTTGGAGATTTCGAGCCCGTCTCCCTTTTCTGTGACCAACTAGGCAAGGTAAGCTGAATAGTCGCTTCACGGCCTTGTAACCCATCCACCCAAACCTTATCTACCTGCAGGAGACCGTTGGGGAGATCAAGCGAATGGCTGATGAGTTTACGGAGAACAAATGAACAAGTCGTCAGCTCAGTTCAAGAAGGCCATAGTCAAAGGAATCCCTAGACAAGCTGTTCTCAAACCTGCACACACTGCTTACCGTCTTCAGAATCAACACTTTGCTTTGGGCGACCGTGTTACGATGGTGCAAGACTCTGGAAGCGTTCCACTATCAGGTCAAGGTGTCGTCATTGGGCTCAATTCGAAGACTGTAGACGTAGTGTGGGATGTTCCGTTCATGTCTGGTATAACGTTGGGGGATCGGTGCGTCATTTTCCCCCTCATAGATGTTTGCTTGGTGCTTACGATGCAAATGTAGGTGCTCGAAGTGTCGTGACTCGACGGTCGAATTCAACACCTGCTTGAACTTGCCCAACCCACAGTTCATAACGTCTACCAACCCTAAAGCTCCGCCGCCCGTTCGGAATGAGGTCCCCTTTGAACCGAGACGTGGTCCCCGACCCGAGATCAACCCCGCGCCTGGCCAGGCTCCAGCAGCTGGATTCCGCCCAGCGCAACCTCCCAGGTGACTCCCTTGCCCTCATCCACAAATTCTAAGCTAACCTGAAGATAGCCACCGACCGCCCATGCACATCATGGCCAACCCCAACCGCGGCTGAGGGAGATACGTCAACGGCCGCGGCAGGCCACCCCTTCAGGCTACTAATGCCAATGCGAACCACCCGAATCACCATCAGCGGCACCGACCTCCCAAGCTATACTTACTGATATCGTGGATGACATATGAATTCTATTTTCCTACCTCACCGTATGCGTCTGCCTGTAGCCAACTTACCAAAGTCACCCTAAGCCAGCGGGCCCAAATACACTTATGGAGCTCAGCTTCCTATGGACGCATCAGGGTGCTGGAGACGTACAGAGGAAGCTTGAGACGCGATGCTTACCCACGGTTACTCACTAATTAGAGAGCTCCAGTCCCGAGAAAATTACTGACTACGAATGTACACCCTTCGCTGTCTCTGCCATACACTGTCAGGAGGGACAGTAAAATCCGGAAATCCGGCACCTCTTGCGAGCAGCCGCGGTTAATCAAGGTCTCTTGATGTCCGCTGAGGAAGCTTTACAATCACCACCCACACGTCCTATGCCTGGGCTGTGGTTCCTGTGAGCATGTTGCTCAAGCAGATGCCTTTCCTAGGAAGTGCTCAGATGAGTTATATCAGGAAGCTGGGAAACGGCTATTTTTCATCAACTATGATGTGCGTCTCAGATCTCCTCCCCTTCTCAACCCAAATTGAATGAGACTACGAACCACAGGGAACCCTCGCATCCATCGTGAAAACTCCGTCCATGGCCGTTCCCTTCGCAGCGACGCTCGAAGCACTCGAAAAGCTCCCTGCGAACCCGAAGAATATCGTGTACATCATCTCAGGGCGGGATGCCTTCTTGGGACGTCGTCTGGTACATGGCTGTCTGGGCTGCACAGGATGTTGGAATTCACCGTCGGAAGCCTTGAGGATGAGCTGTCTAAGCGAGTCTTCTGGTTTTAATCGCCTTTGATACCACTTTATGCGTAAATGTCGGTTGGCCGCGCGCAACTAGCCCTTTTGACTGCGTATTTTCAAAAGGAGAATCCCTTGTGTTAAGTTTAAACTTACTCCCTTTTCTTTTATTACAGTTGTACTCGATCTCCCCATCGAATAGTGTGATGACGAGTACATGGAAAACTCTGAGCTTTCAAACAACCCCCTGGAAGCGAGCTGTCGTGACGTTGGTTTCAAGCAGCAAAGGGTGGCCAGGCAGCAGATAAAACGCCGGCCACGGGAAATACGGCCAATGCGATAGTGGCGGCGGCGTTAAACGCAACAAAGGTTCGTATTGTTGTCGTATAAACAGCTTATTGGGCTAAGTACCTCGAAAACAGGCTGCAGGGAAAAGACACAAGATCTCGAAAACCCATGTCTCGGATTTGTCTCCACCATACACTTCACTACTCTCCGTCCGCTTAAAAGCGGAGATTACGTCCTGGTTATGGTTAGTGATGAGCTAATGGTCAGCGAAGGTCAGTGTCTTACTATATTTAGAACCGAGCGACGTAGTGCTGATATGTGAAATTAGAAACAGTCATCGTCGGACACGACGACCAGTATCAGCGCCCTTGCGAGGATTGTCGTACGTGTTTTTGAACCTACCCACCGCCGTCAGTTTCGAGCAATCCCAATCGTTACGGCAATACTTCAAACTCATCAATTTGCCCCGGGCCTCCTCCCTTCCTCAAACATCGTTTCAGTTTTGTGCACAGTCCGCAAGCCTTGAACCGCTCTGGGTTTGACCTCTCCACTGACCTGATTCTGTTCAATGGTCTTTGCCTGGACCATTGTCCAACTTAGGCTGGAAATGAGTGTTTAATGGCTCGCAGGGTCCTCTAAACCACTCGTATAGAACTTCTGAGGTCTCAGAAAGCCGGATCCTGCAATCCGGACGCCTTTTGGACCCGCAGAAGACCTGTTCCCAAAATCCGGGCAATTTTGAAAAAGTTGGCGAAGGCCAGCTGCAATTCGAACAGGTTTCACCGGAAATAAGACAGACATGAAAACCCGAAAATACCTGATTTCGGGAACCAGCCTCCAAAGGCCCTCCGTAAATTGTCAATGTCAGGGGCCTTGTACCGATTTAGCGTGACGTCAACAGATAACAACAAACAACGCGTCACGTCTATAAAGCCCCTTGAGTCTTCCTTTTTCCTTACGCGCCCCCCTGGATAGGTGGGTAGTGTACTCTCTGCGGGGATGTTCCAAGCGTCTCACCGATCAAAATATCTACTGACTCCCTCTCCACTCCCTCACTCTCCCTTAGACCAAGATGCCAGCAGACCTGACACCGATCCACTTGGGGAAACCTTATATATTGCTTCCCTTGGGTCAGGCAAAAGGCAAAACTTTCTTTTTCCGCCTACTGCCCAACACCAGCAACGTTTCCCTCAACTTCCCCAAAGATCAGCTTGCCTCTGTCGTCAAATTCCTTCCAGGAGACCTGCCCCACCGCCGAACTACGTCAACCTTAATGTTGGAGGGAATGAAGGCAGGCAGCGCTTGGGTCTAACACTCATCCACACTCCTTCCCTTGACTTTCGAGATGAAAGTCAAGATGAGGCTGCGGTTGTTGGCTGGAAACCTTCATCTTGTTGATGTCCGTTTCACCGAAGTTCTTGAGGATGTGAGCACCCACTTAATACTTTCGTTTTGTTACTGACGTCGGTCACAGGAGTGGAAAGCCCACAGCGCTGACCGTTATGTTCACCCGTATGTCTTTCCGTTGCGTCGTCTTTCTTTTTGCTCACTGAGTGCCCTCAGAAGCGTATACTTTTTGTATCCCGACTTGATTGTGTCACCTTCGGTCTCAGGTCCCCCCGCACCACCCTTTCCCCGGGCTCGGACCACTAGCTTTTCTCAACCGGAGCAAAGACCCCGTTATCCTTGAGTTACCAGTAACCATGGATCCCCTTCTGTATCTGCCGACACCTCCTGCTGCCGACACTTCCTGCTGCCGATATATCTCTTGTCTGGGCGATTACATTTACTCTCTGTAATAGCCAGAGCCGACGTTCTTTCCAATGACCCTCTAGCTGCCGTAAAGGTTGCTATCAGGCGAGATCTGGCGGATGCAGGTGTTGGTTTTGGTAGATTTGACCCGGATTTACGTTTTTTACCCCGCTACGAATCGGGC
>NW_001890255.1:0-6250 GCF_000143565.1 Laccaria bicolor S238N-H82 | reverse complement strand
CGTTGTCTACTACGCCTATGTCGCATTTCCCTAAATCCTTCCTGCACAGATCGGCCCTACAATCCCTGCCACTCGACAGGAAGGTCATGTGTAATTACGGACAACCTTTTCCGCTCAAATTCAAATTGCAAGGTCATTGTGAAAGGTAGTTATTCTCGTTTGTGACTATCTCTGTCGTAACTCATGTAATTGCTGTATCCTATTGTAGAACGCAAGCAAAAGACGACCAAATTGAATACGGCTTTCAGCGTTTTAACAAACAGAACCACTCCGACTCCTTAAAACCCAGGAATATCAGTCGCCAGCTCTGTCCAACTTGACGTCCGTTCGAGTTTGGATCACAGGGGTATTCCTAGTGCGGCGTCCCAGAGACAGGTGCTTCGAACGTGTGGAAATTGAGTCATGAAGCAAAGCGTCATTTGCTGCTCACCGTCGCTCTTCAGCGGTGCAAACGCTCTTTGGCTGTGGATACATTGAATGCTTGAAACCAAAGTCGTTACTTTAACACTAACGAAGTCTCGTTGAGGGCTTGCCCGCCCAAGTGGTAGCAACCCCATCTAAGAGGAACTGGGGAAAAAGGTAAGCATACATCCAGTTCTTGGGGTTGTGCGGCGTAGTTCTGATATTTCTCTGTGGCTAGCTTGCCGTTGGGCGATAGAACGACGCGCTACCCCTGACGGCAATGAAGAAAAGGGCGAACATAGTTTCATAGGGTCAGCGTTAGTTGTGTCATTCGATGCGGATCCACATTGCTTACAGGCTTTCATGTAGCCTTCTTTCCTGATGGTGGGGAGCATACTCAAGATTGAAGGTACGCCTCCAAGCCACCAGTGGAGTGGAAACCTACACGGACGTCGCGGTTCACGGACAAATGCGTAGGGGGTGTGAGAAGGGAAAATGGGGGAGAACAGTGATCTTGGCTGAGACGGGGACTTCATTGGCAAAATGGGATGGCACATCACGATAGAATTGTAGCTGATGATCGTACCAAGTAGGATTTAGTCTCATACTGCTCATGTTACAGCCACTTCTTCAACCTTCCGGGTCTTCAGTCACCGTAGTTTAAGTTCTCTAGTACGTGGTCAATGAAGGAAAATGATGTCCTAGATAGAAGCCCGCTGCCGAGGAGACTTGTCTGTGCTAAGTGGCGAACTCATGCCACTGCTGGAGCTCGAATTGTACTCACCCTCTCCCTCGCACTCCCTCGCCGCTTGGTTGATGTTCAAATCTGGCAACAAACTTGCGCGCTTTCACGATCGTCGTGGGCAGATAGTTGGGGAGCCAATGACGTGTGTATATATTGGAAATTGAGTGGGAATCAAGTTGTACGAACGGAAGAACTTGGGAAGAACGAGAAGCGAGTCAGTGACGTCACTCGAGTGGCTGACCCAGCATAACCAAACAATACACATGCGTGGCGCTTATCTTGGTTCTTCACCACTTCCACCATCTCAGGCATCCCAGCGACAAATGTCTCTTTCCAATGTTAAATCCCAGGCCGCAGTGGATATAGAAAGACAACAGAGACGAGCACACAATGTTCGAAACGTCACCAAGCGTTTTCGCGTCCTCATCATTGGCCGCGCCAATGCGGGGAAGACAACCATCCTCCAGCGAGTTTGCAATACAACGGAACAGCCGAAAATTTTCAATCAGAAGGGTCATGAGGTATTACATGTTCTAGACATCATCATCTATCATTATTGATGTGAAAAAGATTGACTCGTCCAAGCTCGATCCAACTGCACAGGTAACATGGATCTACACTCTCTATTACATTTTACTGAAAGTGTGGCAGAGAGGGGAGCATGATATTGAGAATGAAATGATATTTGAGAGCAATGGGGCATTTGTCTTTCATGACTCATGTGGCTTTGAAGCAGGCAGAACATATGAGTTGGATAAAGTCAAGGAGTTTCTGCAAAAATGTTCAACCAACAAACGGCTCGAGGATCATCTGCATGTGATTTGGTGAGTGAATGAGATGTGACATTAAAGTTCATCTGAATACACCTGTGTAGGTACTGCATCCCAATCAATGATGAAGCCAGACCATTTACAAGAGCAGAGGTAACTTTCTTCGATGAGTGTGGGACTGGTAGAGGTGTGTCAATTGTTGTTAATCTCTTGAATTTCACCTTTTATTTTTATGCACAGTTCCTGTTATTGTCCTGTTTACAAAAGCAGATATTCTTGATGCCCAAACCATCAAACACCTGGTTGACACTGGAATGGATATTGAAGATGCTGCAAATAAAGCTCCAGAAGAGTCAGTTGCCATGTTTGAAAAGAGGTTTGGTCAGCAACTCTACAAGAAAAAGTATCCTCCCAAGGGTCATGTGTATTTTCGAGGTACAACAAACTCATTTACTTATACTCAATGGATTGATTGCATATCACAGGCATGCAAAAACCTACAAGTGACTGCAGTGAACTGCTGAGGAAGACAGCAGCCACCTTTTCAGATGATACACTCTTACAGCTGTTTCTTACAGTGCAGCAAAATAATGTGGCTCTGTCAATTGAATATGCAATTAAAAGGTAGTTGCTTTATTTTAAATTATATGCTGGTAAATTGCTGATTATCTAGAATAACAGAACTGTCTTTCCAGGTTGGAAGGTGTTCAAAGAAAAGGGAGAGTGGCAGAAGATGGTTGGGACGATGCTGAAGTATTTTCCACATATGGTATGTGGACCTTACTTGACTATACAGTGGTGGAACAAAATAATATATATGAACAGTTGGTAAGCCAACATCCAGTGGGTCTCAACTAGATGCTAATGGGATCATGCTTTTGTCATGACAGTGGGTGAGTCAGGATTTGGCTGGCCTTTCCTGTTTGTTGCTGATAAGAGCATGCTCTGGGTTTTGAACAGCTTGTAAGTCAGGATCTGGCTGGCCCTTCCTGCTTGTTGCTGACAAGAGCATGCTCTGGGTTTTGCACAGGGTGTAAGTCAGGATCTTGCTGGCCCTTCCTGCTTGTTGCTGACAAGAGCATGCTCTGGGTTTTGAACAGAGTGTAAGTCAGAATCTGGCTGGCCCTTCCTGCTTGTTGCTGACAAGAGCATGCTCTGGGTTTTGAACAGGATGTAAGTCAGGATCTGGCTGGCCCTTCCTGCTTGTTGCTGACAAGAGCATGCTCTGGGTTTTGAACAGGATGTAAGTCGGGATTTGGCTGGCCCTTCCTGCTTGTTGCTGACAAGAGCATGCTCTGGGTTTTGAACAGGCTGTAAGTCAGGATCTGGCTGGCCCTTCCTGCTTGTTGCTGACAAGAGCATGCTCTGGGTTTTGAACAGCATGTAAGTCAGGATCTGGCTGGCCCTTCCTGCTGGTTGCTGACAAGAGCATGCCTTGGGTTTTGAACAGGCTGTAAGTCAGGATCTGGCTGGCCCTTCCTGCCTGTTGCTGACAAGAGCATGCTCTGGGTTTTGAACAGGATGTAAGTCAGGATCTGGCTGGCCCTTCCTGCTTGTTGCTGACAAGAGCATGCTCTGGGTTTTGAACAGCATGTAAGTCAGGATCTGGCTGGCCCTTCCTGCTGGTTGCTGACAAGAGCATGCCTTGGGTTTTGAACAGCAAGTAAGTCAGGATCTGGCTGGCCCTTCCTGCTGGTTGCTGACAAGAGCATGCTCTGGGTTTTGAACAGGATGTAAGTCAGGATCTGGCTGGCCCTTCCTGCTTGTTGCTGACAAGAGCATGCTCTGGGTTTTGAACAGCATGTAAGTCAGGATCTGGCTGGCCCTTCCTGCTGGTTGCTGACAAGAGCATGCCTTGGGTTTTGAACAGCAAGTAAGTCAGGATCTGGCTGGCCCTTCCTGCTGGTTGCTGACAAGAGCATGCTCTGGGTTTTGAACAGTATGTAAGTCAGGATCTGGCTGGCCCTTCCTGCTAGTTGCTGACAAGAGCATGCCTCTGGGTTTTGAACAGCACGTAAGTCAGGATCTCGCTGGCCCTTCCTGCTGGTTGCTGACAAGAGCATGCCTTGGGTTTTGAACAGCTCGTAAGTCAGGATCTCGCTGGCCCTTCCTGCTGGTTGCTGACAAGAGCATGCTCTGGGTTTTGAACAGGCTGTAAGTCAGGATCTCGCTGGCCCTTCCTGCTTGTTGCTGACAAGAGCATGCTCTGGGTTTTGAACAGGATGTAAGTCAGGATCTGGCTGGCTCTTACTGCTTGTTGCTGACAAGAGCATCCCCTGGGTTTTGAACAGGATGTAAGTCAGGATCTGGCTGGCCCTTCCTGCTTGTTGCTGACAAGAGCATGCTCTGGGTTTTGAACAGTATGTAAGTCAGGATCTGGCTGGCCCTTCCTGCTTGTTGCTGACAAGAGCATGCTCTGGGTTTTAAACAGCCTGTAAGTCAGGATCTGGCTGGCCCTTCCTGCTTGTTGCTGACAAGAGCATGCTCTGGGTTTTGAACAGCTTGTAAGTCAGGATCTGGCTGGCCCTTCCTGCTTGTTGCTGACAAGAGCATGGCCTATATTTCAAACAGAGAGTAAGTCTCAGCTTTCTTCTCTTTTTGTTTTGCTAAGAAATGATGAGATTGTGAGTTCAGTTATAGAATTTTAAAAAATATTCATGAAACTCTACTTCTTCAAATAGCCTGTGAGTATTATATTTTTTCTTCCCATCTTTTTTCAGAACTAGTATTGACTGAACCAAATACTATTTTTAGGTGGAGGATGTCCTCAATCATACTGACTGGTCCTTGGTAAACCTTCACCACATAAATTCTATTCAATATTCTGACCACAACATAATTCTATGTAGATTCACAATACCAAATCCTTCAAGGACATTGCCTTTTTATGTATTGGTGTGTCTACTCTCGTTTATGACTACTCTATCATAACTGCTATTTTAATGCTCAGTGACTGCTATCCTTGCAGAGCACTCTTTCTTCCTGTGGAAAAAGAAACTTTCACAGTCCACTGCCCCCTACAAATTAGCCATGCAAAAGTTCAACTTGTCTGCTGATGTGGCAAAAATTCAAACTGCCATCAAGGAGGCATCTCATTTGAAAACTAAGGATGAAAAGAAAGAAGCCCTTGTAAAGATTGCTATGGACAATCGTCTTCGTGAGCTTCAATCTTCCAAATCTTCTAATGTCTTTTTCTCATTCATTTGGTTTTAGCTTTATAACAGTTTTGACCCAGCTTCCCAGAATTTGATAAATGCAGCACATGTCTCTAGTTGCTACCCATTATGATGCACCCTTCCCTTACTGTTCTCAAAAAACAGATTGTGTCATTTAAGCAAAAGAAAGACAAGGTAAATTCAAATGTTTTCAAGCCCTTGAGTTGCCTTCACATGTATGTGTAAGTTCAAAGAGTTGTTGGAGGGCCATGGGTAGAGAGGGGGTGGTATATCTCAATGTATATGATTTATGCATTCTCCAAATTCCATCAGAAAAAAACACAAAGCATACAGATACATATTCCAAATTGCAACGTATTCACAAAGAAAGAGGAGCTCTAAGTACCAACAATGGTAGAAGAAAAATACAGATAGAAGAAATGGAGGCTTAGCAATGAGGGAGGACTAGGGGTACCAGATAAAGCCAGAGGACAAAGGGGAGAGCGGCATCAAACTAGTACTCAAAAAGACATAGTCGAGTCAACCTCAATAGTCGGCACAATGCTCGCAATAAACTTGAGGAAAACAACCAAATAAAAATCAACCCTCATCCCCTCCACCTCCTCTTCCTCAGCCCCAGCTTGCAGCTGTTGAACATCCTTGGCACTCCCAGACAACTTTTGGCTGAAGGGCCATTTCTTCTCTTTCTTTGGGGTGTCCTTCCCCGAGGATTTACCATGCTGTGCAAGCTGTTCCTCAATGATGCTGTTGTTCCACTTCAGTCACCCATTTTAGGGTACCTCTCAGGTATATGAATTCTTGGATTTAAGGGTACCTCAATGGTACCCATTCCAGAGTGGTATGTGAGCACCATACCAATACCATGGTACCATGGAATGGAAAACTCATACCATATCCCACTCATACCAATACCAAGGTACCATACCATACCATGTCATGTTATACCATACCAGATGGTATGATACCATCATACCAAAGCTGTCACTGGGTGTCTGGGGTCCTTTTCCAAAATAAATAAATAAATTCTGCAGGCTGCAATACTGGTCCATTGGGTACCATTTTTTGTGGGGTGGTTCTCCATGTTTTTCTTGAGATATTGAGCTACAAATTGAGGCTAGATAGTCCAAACCATCTATGAAAATGAATTTAAATAGGCT
>NW_001890256.1:4364-6960 GCF_000143565.1 Laccaria bicolor S238N-H82 | reverse complement strand
CACCCCTTAGTCCAAACAACCATACGTGGGTCGAAAAAGGTGCGTGCTGACCCCATTCGGCGCAAACAACCTCTGCGCACCACCCATCTCGAAACCTTTGTTCACGTCGCACACCTTTCAAATTCCTACGACGACCTGCTATTCGCCACTCTTCTGTCTTGCTGCTTTTACGGTTGCCATCACTCTGGGGAGCTTGTTCGCAACAATGATAAGTCACAGTGGGATTGGAGGAAAGTCATCAAACGATCCTCATTCCTACTTTCTGACGGCCACGCTCAATACCGTCTTCCCTATCACAAAGCGGGCCCTTTCTATCACGGCACAGATGTCCTCTTCAACCATCACGACATCGCAGACCCTGTCTCTCTTCTCCATCAGTATGTAACCCTGCGCGATCGCGTTCACGGCGCCCGTGCTGCCCTGTTCATACGGGAAGACGGATCTATTCCCACACGTTCATGGTGGGATAAAAAGTTCTTTGCACTTCTAGACCAATCATTTGGAGGGCATTCTGCCCGCGCTGGAGGCGCTACTTACTATGCATCTCTAGGTTTATCGGAAACCATCATCCAAGCCATTGGACGGTGGTCATCACAAGCATGGAAAATTTACATCCGCGACAATCCCACCATACGTGCCGAACAACAGCTCGCTTCCCTACGTCTACACCTCCACCATAATTAATGTTTCAATCCCCTTCTTCACCAGTCTCGCTCTCTCACTCATTCTTCTTACCTCCACCATCCCCCACACACAACATCAATACCTTATTAGCCGACAGCTCCCTCACTCAATAATAAACAAGATCCACGTAAGGTGGATCATTTATCTGCTACATCACTCTTCATCAAGAGGGTCTCTGCAGAGGTCGTCGTAAACGCGGGTTCCAGGGGTAAGGAGCGTTTTCGTAGGCCGCTGCCAAACTCGCACCCAAATTCGGCCTCGCCGAATTTGTCATCGTTCGCTCACTCATCACATTCATTGTCGTTTCAGATGACTCTCCTCCGCACCGCTCTGACTTAGCGCTATGTATTAGCGATGCTGAGTCAAGCGTTATGGTCCGTAGGGGGGGCATAAAAACCCTGGGGATGCCATCCAGACTGATCAAGCAGCACGCGAGGCAACCCAGGTAAGCACGACGTCGTGCTCTTCATCCAGAACTCAAGCTCACCTCTCTTTGGATCATAGTCTTCAGGCATCGCCTACCCCTCTGCTTATCAGAAAGACTACGATTTCAGCACGGTGAGCCTTGGCATTCTCGGCATCACCGACCCCTCTCCTTCTCAAGAAAGAATATTAACAACATTCTTTGTTAAGACCTAGCCCTTTCTCACACCATTTTTTCACGACCCTCCCTCCTCTCCCTACGTTTAATTGTCTCTTTTTATTATATACACGACGACTGCTTTCTCTATCTACGTAAATAACATTGTATTTGTATCCTTTCACCAATCTTCCGCCTTACATAGGTCCACACTCCCTCACTCAATAATAAACAAGATCCACGTAAGGTGGATCATTTATCTGCTACATCACTCTTCATCAAGAGGGTCTCTGCAGAGGCCTGTCACACTCACAATCAACACAAACAGGTCGGCAAGTTCTTTACATCCAACCTTTCCAATCCTAAACTTAGCTTCTTTGAAAAAAAGGTTAACCACGTTTGCAATGCTGGCTGGCTTTTTTCACCCCAGACTGGAGGTTTTAGACATAAAAAACCATAGTCGGACCCAATCTTTCTCTCCAAGTCGACAATTTTGCTGGCGGTAGTACTTTTTTGTGCACACTGCGCGTACATTTCAGAAGGTCTCAAGAAGGACATATCGTACCCTCTTAATCGGAGTAATTGGACTAGCGGCTTTTCTTGCTAAAGATAGGACTCAAATTGCCTGCATCACACTTCGGGACTCGTGCCGCCCAGCACATCTCCCACATATGTTAGTCATCATGTCCCATACCTAATGTAGTAACTGGATGTGACAATCACTCATGTAACATGAGCCCAGCCGGACCGGCCGGTTTTCTAAACTGTCCCTTAGTGATTGGTACAGCCGTGATCGTTACAATCACCCATCAGCTTGAGGCAGCCGTACTTCTCCCTGACGGTGACTCGTGCGGAGCATGCACATCATCGTCCGACGGCGCGGGTTGCGGCCCACCTTGGGCAAAATGCAGAGCACCTTGTAAATATACTATAAAGATTTTACATAATAATAGGGCCACAGAAGCCAGTCAAACACCATGAGGACTGTCATGGGGAGGATGCATATCATCGTCTGCCAGCTCAAATTGTGGGGCACCTTGTAAATGTACTACAATGCTTCCACATAACAATAAGGTTGCAGAAGTCAGTTAAACACCATGAATGTGACCCATTGCAGACCTACATGTACTTTTAACAATTCTTTTGGAACCCAAGCAGCCTCCATTAGCTATTGTATATATTATGGGTCCCACAAATACAGCTGAATATGATACACCAGCAGAGGACCTTCCAATAAAAACACATTACTTTTGCATGGGGGACACCTTTTTCTAATAGCTGTGTTGGTCTAGAGCAATATATATATATACTATGAAGCTCCATTAGAGCAGT
>NW_001890256.1:2160-3537 GCF_000143565.1 Laccaria bicolor S238N-H82 | reverse complement strand
TGGAGCAAATTCTTCTAAATGGCTCTGCTGGAGCACATATATTTTTTTTCAATAGCTCTGCTGGAGTTATGTATTTCTTTTAAAAATGGCTCCACTCCAGCAATATTTTTTTTAGGTAGTTCTGTTTGAGTAGGCTCTGCTGGAGCAGTGCAATTTCTTATAACAATGGTGCCGCCAGAGCAAAGCATTTTCTTTTCATGGCTCTGCCGAAGCAGTGCAATTTCTTCTAAAGATAGCTCTGGCAGAGTAGTGTATTTTTTTTTTCAATTGGCTCCACTGGAGCAATATATATATTTTTGAATGGCTCCGCCGGAGCAGTGCAATTTCTTCTAAAGATAGCTCCGCCGGAGCAGTGTATTTTTTTCAAAATGGCTCTGCCGGAGCAGTGCGATTACTAATGATAGCTCTAGCAGAGCAGGGTATTTTTTTTTTTTCAATGGCTCTGCCAGAGTAATGCATTTTCTTAAAAACAGCTCCACTGGAGCAATGCAGCATTTTGGACAATGGCTCCACTGCAATGTAATTTTTTTAAATGCCTCTGGTGGAGAAGTGCAATTTGTTTCAAAATAGCTCCGCTTGGGCAGTAAAACTTTTATAAAGTTGCTCCGGCGGAGTAGTGATTACTTTTTGAGATACAATCCGCACGATGTAACAATGACTCTTAACTCACATAAAAACCATCTCTGTCAAGCTGGAGAAGGCAGAATTCGAATGAGCTAGGCCCAACAATAAGTTGTTCAGGAGAAAGATAAGTCTTGATGGTTTTACTGTAAAATGTACCATTTCACACTTTGTTTGAGCTCCACAAAATTTAATAATGAGTTTCAACCCACGTAGAAACCACCTTTAAAAAGCTTGGAAAAGCATGATTCCAACAAGCTATGCCCGACGATAAGTTGTTTGGGGAAGAGAGAAGTCTTGACGGTTTTATTGTAAAATATAGCATTTCACACATTGTTTGAGCTCCACAAAATGTAATAATGAGCTTCAACCCATATAAGAACCACCTTTGAAAAGCTTGGAAAAGCACGATTCCAACAAGCTAGGCCCGATGATAAGTTGTTCAGAAGGAAAAAAAAGTCTTGATGATTTTCATTGCAATGCCATAATGCAGTCAAGATTTGATAGAGATTATTGACATAAAACACCTTTTCCTATGTTTGTCTATGAAAACAAAACATCTCTTAAAGATTTTTACATAGTAATTAACATGGCAGCTATGTCTATCAACTGGCTGGTTTGGAGGTTATATGGCTTGAAAATGGGTGAGTGTGTTGCTATTCGTCGGGATGCAGGGTCTGTTTGCATCCGGCGGAGGGTCTGTGCACGAGGCGCATCACCTCAATTTGGAATGACCCAGGCACAGATTTCAACTGA
>NW_001890256.1:0-1421 GCF_000143565.1 Laccaria bicolor S238N-H82 | reverse complement strand
TTGCATTGCTCCGCCAGCATTGTCAAAAAAATATTGCATTGCTCCGTCGGAGTTGTTTAAAAAAATATTGCATTGCTCCGCTGGAGTTGTCAAAAAAAATATTGCATTGCTCCGCCGGCATTGTCAAATAGCTATTGTTATTGCTCCGTCGGAGTTTTAATTAAAAAGAATAGTGCATTGCTCCGCCGGAGTTGTATTGAAAAAAATACATTGAATCATTTTGCACTTCTCTGCCAGAGTCTTTTTTAAAAAAACAGCACTTCTTCGATGGAGCTTCATGATATATATATATATTGCTCTAGACCTCCAGCAAAGCTATTAAAAAGAAGGAATTTCATTTTTAAATTGAAGTCACAAAAGAAATTTCCATTGCTCCACCTAAGCATTTCAAATTTCTTTTATGCTACCAGCAGATACTCTCCTCATTGATTGAAACACTTTGGTTATCATTTTCATTAGTTCCCTTTAATATACATTGCTCTGCCGGAGTTGTCAAAAAAAATATTGCATTGCTCCGCCAGCATTGTCAAAAAAATATTGCATTGCTCCGTCGGAGTTGTTTAAAAAAATATTGCATTGCTCCGCCGGAGTTGTCAAAAAAAATATTGCATTGCTCCGCCGGCATTGTCAAAAAAATATTGTCATTGCTCCGTCGGAGTTGTTTAAAAAAATATTGCATTGCTCCGCCGGAGTTGTAAAAAAATATTGAAAAAAATACATTGAATCATTTTCCACTTCTCTAGCCAGAGCCTTTTTTAAAAAAACAGCACTTCTTCGATGGAGCTTCATGATATATATATATATTGCTCTAGACCTCCAGCATAGCTATTAAAAAGAAGGAATTTCATTTTTAAATTGAAGTCACAAAAGAAATTTCCATTGCTCCACCTAAGCATTTCAAATTTCTTTTATGCTACCAGCAGATACTCTCCTCATTGATTGAAACACTTTGGTTATCATTTTCATTAGTTCCCTTTAATATACATTGCTCTGCCGGAGTTGTCAAAAAAAATATTGCATTGCTCCGCCAGCATTGTCAAAAAAATATTGCATTGCTCCGTCGGAGTTGTTTAAAAAAATATTGCATTGCTCCGCCGGAGTTGTCAAAAAAAATATTGCATTGCTCCGCCGGCATTGTCAAAAAAATATTGCATTGCTCCGTCGGAGTTGTTTAAAAAAATATTGCATTGCTCCGCCGGCGTTGTTAAAAAAATATTGACAAAAATACCAGCGTTGTCAATCATTATTCCACTTCTCTAGCCGGGGCCTTCTTTTACAAAAATTGCACTTGCTTCGATGGAGTTCATGATATATATATATATTGCTCTAGACCTCCAGCATAGCTATTAAAAAGAAGGAATTTCATTTTTAAATTGACGTCAGCAAAATGAAATTTCCATTGCTCCACCTAAGCATTTCAA
>NW_001890257.1:3449-5494 GCF_000143565.1 Laccaria bicolor S238N-H82 | reverse complement strand
AAGTACAAGCCATGATAAAACATCTGGGTTAGTGTGCGTGGATACACGATGGATAGCGAAACACGGTCAGATATACGATGTGCCTGAACGCACAATCGTTAATGCGTCTGGACGCATGATGGATAATGCGCCCGGACACGCGATGGGTGACACACCCAGATATGCGATTGATAATGTGCCTGGATGCACGATGCCTGGTGGATAACGCGCATTCATCCGTTGACCCAAAGCCTTGGTATGGGATTGGAATACTCTATGATTGCTATGGGTCTATCGATCACGCCGAAGAAGCCTTCTCTTGTGTTCTTCATGATGGATAAAGGTCAGCCTTACTCCACTGCTATTAATTTCGTGTTCATTTCGTGTTCATTTCGCTTTCTCGCCAGATTCCTCGTGCCCTTCGCAAGTTTCTCAATTGAGGCTGGTGTGGACAATGCGACGACAATGTGGGTGTAGGATCAGAGGATGATAGATTCAGTATGTCGATCATGCCTCAAATTATTTCCGTGGTACTAACATTCATGTAAAGGATTTCACCGATAACGACAAGAACCCTGCTGAGCTGGATGAAGCCACTCCTTAACAGCTCCCCAATTGAGACGGGTGTACTAGGTTCGACATTTTAGGCTGTAAAGCCTCAAGTTAGTTATCTGTAACGTCTTAGTAGATGAGACATTTGATTGAATCAACTGTTACATTAATTACGATAGAAACACGCGCTAACGGCATGTGAGGTGCTATGGTTCTGTATAAAATACGAAACAATGTCTCTATCTCTGTAAATCGCCCAGCTTCGTAATGGCCCGAGGTAGAGGCAGAAAACCGACACAGCAGCCAGCACCTCCTCGTACAGCTGGCCGTAGAGCAGTGCCAGTCAACTTTCGTGACGATCCCGGTTCTGGAGAAGAATTCGACTTCACTCCTTTGGATGAACATTCTGCTGATGAAGATGTACAACGACCGATCTCTCCCGCGAGTGTCGAGCCTGTAGCTGGCTCTGCTGCCTCCACCAGACCTGTCACGCCTTCTGAGCGAGCCTCAGAACCCTCACAGAGCCGAACAGCCCCAGATATTGATTTTTTCTTTGAACGCGGATCCAAGGCGCCTCCAGTAAGCAGAACTCTATGTAAGCTATGCAGGTATGTGGTCCTCGATAATTTTATACATTGTACTGACAAGGATTGTTATGTAGGGCGAATGGGATAGACTTGCGCCAGGGTGCAGGCAGCTTCTCAGCGAGCACCTCAAATGGTCCATTGCGCAACCACCTCCTAAGCCGCCACAAGGATCCATATCTCCAGAAGTGTCGCGAAATGAGATGGAAAGTCCCTGCACTCGCGAGCGAAACTGGAACAGCCCCGGCGCCCCATGTAGGGACTGTCATGGATATACCCGGGTATTAACCGTACCCGATCCACGGATTTTCCCACCCACGGATCAGATAAGGCACAGTACGGATATATCCGTGGGTAAACAGCCTGGGTGACCAAGCAGCTATATAAATGAGTGTATCTCGTTCATTTCCTGTCCGTTCTTTATGAAAAAAATTGTGTTAGAAAGCGAAAATTCAGGAGAATTCATATTAAAACAAAAGTCATTCATATATTATCTAAATTGAGTATATTGAAACTAAAGTTATTTATATATCATCATCTGAGGTCTTTCTCCTTGTATAATGCTGCTGTAACTGAGCCTTGATCACAGAGAGTGTTGGGGGTGTGTATTAGCATGCCTTGGCCATCTTGAGAGTATTTATTTTCAGTTTCAGAGAAATGCTTTTGAGAACAATTGATATTTAGGTTGGGTAGCAACAGAAACAATGAAGGAAATGGGAGGTTATATGATGTACAGGCACAATGCATCACATTCCCGACTGCAACTTTCATGTTGAATGGGTTCTGATTTCTGCTCAGCCCCAGGTAAGCAGCATTATTCACGTTTATTTTCCTTTACTTTCAATGATTGATGCAGCTACTTCTGTGGATGCAGAGTGGGCATTCTCCACTGGTCACAATCAGATCAATTTCACCCAGCACAATATCAAC
>NW_001890257.1:1716-3399 GCF_000143565.1 Laccaria bicolor S238N-H82 | reverse complement strand
CATCTCTTGGACCGAGTTGGGATTACAGTCAAAGCACGTCTAAGTTTCATTTTCTTTCCCTTTTCTACTTTATGCTTATGTGCACAGGGAGGCCATTGGACTCTCGATAACTGCTCGCTCAACGATGCTTTCCTCAGAGAACTCGAGTTACTTCTACGCCCTCGCGACGTTGAATTTAATCACAAGGAGAATCATATAAGATGCTTCCCACACGTTACCAACATATGTTCGAATCACGTCATTGATGCATTTACTGATATCAGCCTGGTAGATGATACAGGGGGATTTGTCGCATCCGCATCAGGCCCTCCAAGCGATCCCGATAATCAGAGCTACGAAGAAGCGGTTGCTCGTGACCCAATTGCATTGTGCCGAAGTACTGTACGAGCAGTACGCGCCTCAGGTCAACGACGTGACCACCTGGCAGAAGTAATAGAGGATGGAAACAAGAAAGGGTGGTTCAAGTCAACCAGGGATCCGACCATGACTATACAGGTCAAGCAGGCACAACTTATACGTGATATGAAGGTTCGGTGGGACTCTCTTTATTTCATGATCAATCGGTTTCGTAAACTACGCCCGGTATGTTTGAACTTCATCATTCTATCAGTGTATACTTATAAAAATAGGCCGTCGAGTACTTTCTTTCTTTGCCCGTCAATAGAGAGCTTGCGAAACTTAGACTTACTGATATGGAATGGACTGTACTCCAGGATTTTGAGATCGTACTGGGTGTACGTCTCTAATATTGATACCTGTTTGAGGCTAAATCTTTTTCTTAGGTACCTCATCAAGTGCAGAAAATCATGTCGAAAGAGCGCACTCCTGTTTTATCAGGCGCAATTCCTGCGTTCGAAATGTTCATGACGGCATGGGAGCAACTTGGGACAGCACACCCCCGCTTGGCCCGATGGACAGATATTGGTATCGACTGGGCGACAACTTACTACAAGAAAATGGATGATTCGCCTGCCTACGTTATTGCGATGTGTGAGTTAAGGTTCAAATTCATAGATCATTCAATAACTTGACATCATCAGTTCTCAATCCCTCAATACGATTGTCATGGATTCGACGACACTGGGAGCCTAATTACGTTGCCAGGGCCACCGTAATTATAAAAAATACCGTAAGTGTCTCAGTTTGTTATGGTGACAGTAACCTAATATACTTGTTCCAGATGCGAAAATACCATGACCGTCTTCATGGACAAGTTCAACAACCTACACCTGGTACAGCAGCCTCGCAGCAAGAGAGGCGAAGCTGGCATGATTTAGCTGGACAATACGGGCTCGAAGATATGATGGACGTTACAGGTGCTTCTTCGCAGCAGGTCCAAGGTGTTGAAGAACAATTTGAGTTGTACGAAAATGGGCCGCTCTCACCGCGTGGCACAGATATTGTAGGGTTTTGGGTGGTAAGTATAGTCTCTCACTATTTTCTAATTTGCCCCACTGATTTTTTTGTAGATAAGTGATAAAACTCATCCAACATTGTACGCGATGGCATTAGATTATTTGCCCATTCAAGCATCCTCGGTTCCTTCCGAGCGCGTTTTTTCATCCAGTGCCGAAACTGATACAAAGCGGCGAAATCGAATCCACCCTGTTCTAATGGAGGCGCTTCAAATGTTAAAGTTTTCGCTCAAGCAGCAACGACTAAACTTTACGGAGGGATGGCTGT
>NW_001890257.1:0-1666 GCF_000143565.1 Laccaria bicolor S238N-H82 | reverse complement strand
CATTCTCCACTGGTCACAATCAGATCAATTTCACCCAGCACAATATCAACTTTCAAACATTCAGAGCAGAAATGGCTCTTAGATTCTGGATTAAATTCCCCTTCTACCCAGCTTCAATAAAGTTACACAAATGATTGAAAAAAGATGGACAATGATTTCTTTTCCTCTTAAATAGGTTTTTGTAACACATTGTGTCACCAAAATTGTTCTTTCAATACCTCTGGGTTCATCAAGGTAAATTTGAATGTTCTCCTGTTTTTTTATTGGGGCATATTGTGATTGCTTTCACTAAAAATTGAATTCATTAACAGGATTTCAAAGATTTCTGGTGACAAGCTTGGGTGACAGCTGGGAACAAGGCCCAGGTCACAATTTGGACCCCTTCCACAAGCAGCAGGGGCCAGGAAGTTGTTGTGATAGCATTCTGTCGTGGTGGAAGGGAGTTGGGGGTACAAATAACACTCTTATCTATTCCGGGCACGTATGCTCAAAATATCTCAAGAAGGTCTAAAAATATCTAATTTACCCACGGATACCTGCGGATAGTCCGGGTACTTACCCAAATCCATCAGTTGAGTCCAAATATGGGTGGATTTCGGGTTCACCCGGGCTTTAGCTATCCGTGACAGTCCCTAGCCCCATGGAACACAACGTCCACCATTTCCCCAAGAGGCATTGATACAGCATCTTCTGAATTTCATCGTTGCAGACGATCAGGTTGGTCAAGCACTTTTAATGTTTGGTATTAGTCTAACCTTCTTCGCAGTCTATAAATGTTGTTGAATGCCCAGAATTTCGACAGCTCCTCTTGCTTTTATGTGAGGACCTCGAGGACAAAGACATTCCCTGCCGAACGAAGATGCGCGAATCCATTATCAAGGCATGGCATGCGTATTTCAAGGTCCTAAAACAGGAATTAGCGGTATGTTGTTTCAATTGACCGCTTTGTTTCCTTGTATTCACTGTTCACTCTAGGATGCGCCAGGACGAATTTCCTACACGGCAGATATTTGGTCAACAAAAGCTCGGTACCCATACCTGGCCATTACCGCACATTGGATACATAGAGACAAGTCTACCAAGGGTCTTCAGCTGCGTTCTACACTCATCGCATTTCACCGTCTTCGAGGAAGCCACAACGGGAAGAGGCTAGCAAGAATTGTCCTCCATCTCTTGGACCGAGTTGGGATTACAGTCAAAGCACGTCTAAGTTTCATTTTCTTTCCCTTTTCTACTTTATGCTTACGTGCACAGGGAGGCCATTGGACTCTCGATAACTGCTCGCTCAACGATGCTTTCCTCAGAGAACTCGAGTTACTTCTACGCCCTCGCGACGTTGAATTTAATCACAAGGAGAATCATATAAGATGCTTCCCACACGTTACCAACATATGTTCGAATCACGTCATTGATGCATTTACTGATATCAGCCTGGTAGATGATGCAGGGGGATTTGTCGCATCCGCATCAGGCCCTCCAAGCGATCCCGATAATCAGAGCTACGAAGAAGCGGTTGCTCGCGACCCAATTGCATTGTGCTGAAGTACTGTACGAGCAGTACGCGCCTCAGGTCAACGACGTGACCACCTGGCAGAAGTAATAGAGGATGGAAACAAGAAAGGGTGGTTCAAGTCAACCGGGGATCCGACCATGACTATACAGGTCA
>NW_001890258.1:0-6457 GCF_000143565.1 Laccaria bicolor S238N-H82 | reverse complement strand
CGGTTGAGCGAAATTCAGAAACAATTGGGGAGCGTGATGATCGCGGGGGTGGAGACGGATATGGAGAGGAGTGAGTATATGGAACGGTTGGATGCTGTTGCTGTTGTGAATGGGGGAACGACGGCGAGGGGGGAGAGCGCGAGTACCGCGGGGGGTGGGGGGAAGAGGAAGAGGAGGGCAGCGGTGGAGGGCGAGGTGGAGAGGGAGGAGGGAAGTCGGAGGAGCGGGAAAAAGGCAAAGGGGGGTCAGTCGAGTTCGAGCTCGTTGAACCTGCCGTTTGGTGTGTGATTACCTGTTTTTTTTGTTTTTACATTTTCGGCTAGCTATTTGACAATGTATTGAATGAATGAATGATGGCGTTCAGAAAATATTACAAGTGGTGGGTGTACGTGTATAATAGTCGATTCACCATCATGCATTACGTGCGATAACCATTTGGAGGCCCCAACCGAGAGAAAAAGGGAGCAAGCTACCTGGAACACTCTCCCCTTAGTGCTGTCATCTCGCAGTAATGAACCAAAGCACTAGTGGTGTGTTTTTTCAGATCTGGTTCAAACTTTACATTTCCTCGTGCTCTCTTACGACTACCGTTATCTCGAATCCGAGCCGATGTTCGCGTCATGAAGGATGGGTGATCAGGCCAGGCCAACTTAGACATATCATTCTCAAAATCGGCACATGAAACCAACATGGAACTTCAAACTTACAACGTACAATAATTCGTGCGCTACTAGTACACATTTGTGATAAACGCTTTGTCAAGCTCGAAAACTCGGTCCCCCCATTAAGGCTTGCACTTCGGCTTATGTGCCTTCCAGTCCTTCTTCTGACACTCTGGGGAACAATATCGCACCTTCTGGCACCCCGCGCATTCTTTGATCCTCGGTTTCCCTTTCCCTCTGCATACCCGACACTTGCGAGCGTCCGGATCCCGACCCACAGTCTCAAGATAAGACACTGCGAACAATGGCGAAAGCGCAACCCGGGTGACGTATGGTGCGAATGTCTTCCATAGTCCTACTTTATGCATCCCTTCGACGTCCTTCCCTCTTCCGCAACTACACAGGGGATCTGCCTCCATATCCTCTGTGAGCGGGATGCGGCCTTAAGCAATATATTCACAATTCGCCCCATGCGTCCATGAAGACCGGCACCTCTCCACAAAGGCGGGCAAGAGCTGCTTCCATGCCTGCATCCCGCCTTCGAGCACATCAATATTGATCATTTTCCCCTGGTGAACCAGGTTCGCGAAAGGCTTCTCATTCTCCTTTATTATTTCCACCGTCAGAGGGAGGACATACCCGTCGCAGATAAGTGTATGAGCCGCCAGGTCGTAACGAATTTCATCAATAAAGATGCAGGTATCGCAATTATTTGTCTTCTTATCGCGGAGAGCAAATAGACGATGCACAGTTCCACCTTGGATTCCTGAGGCGCCAACGAAAATGGACTGGAGGGTGTTTTTGACGAACATCAGCGTGTCGATCTGCTGTTTCTTCCTGAGTGATAGTTCGCGAGCGGACATCGTGAAGGCGACGTGGGGGTCGAGCCACTCCTTGATATTTCTGGCCTTGACGTCAAGGACGGGCAAGGCGGACAGATTAACCCGATGGATGCTCCACGTATGGAGCAGGCCTTTCGAGTTGATGACGGGAAACGGATTCAGCTTCATTCCATCCGGCATGAGTGATCTGGAGGTCGGTACAACAACCTTGTGGGGCGGAAGCGGAAGTTCAGACGCAAAACTTCAAGAATCAGTGATAAGTATGTACGTACCTCAATATGTCGTGACTTCCGAGCGAGGCGCAGCCGATGCGCACTTCCTGCGACTGGGAAAGGATACACTATATCCTGGGTTTGGTCACCCAGTGCAACTCTGATGATACAAGGCGAGAGCTGCGTGATTTGCGGAACGACTTTGCCGCCGGCTTCACTGAACAGCCGCGCAGAGTCCTCGTTGGTAATAGACACCCGTGCAGTCAAAGACGTGATCAATTCGCACTGTTCATCCAACTCGACAGACGCAGCCCCAGATTTGCCGATCTGAGACAATACACCTGGCTCTTTACGGCCTAATGATTCAGATGGATATCTCGAGGGCAAGGGGTGTTCGGGGAGGACATGAACAAGGGTCTTGTCCATCAATTTGGCGCTGAATACATGGAGAGCGAGACCCAGCTTCTTGATGAGAGTTGCACATGCAAGAGGCGTATTGCGAACGCCGAAGCCGATGCTGAGCTGCTCTGGGGGCTCTGCACAAAGAAGCCAAGAAGGTGCAACGAAGGATACAACAAGCGATGAGCTTCCTGCCCAACCCCTCGTATCCTCTTCAAAAATAACATGTGGACGAGATTTTGTTCCCATGGGAATCGCTCGTCCAAAGGCAACGTGTACGGCGGTGAATATGTTTTGGTGGCGCATACCAAAAATGTCGCACTGCAGTGGTGGATTGCCAATTTCGTCGGGCTTCGAGTTTTCTAGCACAGAAAGTTTCTCACGGGGGACGACGAGAACAATGCGCACAAGATCAGGAACTGTGTCCCAAAGTGAAAACCGTCCGGTCTTCAAAGTGGGCTAGGGGGGAACGGGGCCTTATACACACCGTGCCGATGTAACTGCCCACCAAAATCTTGTAAGTGCAGTGTGTCCATTGACTCGATCGACCAAGCGGCGAGTTGGAGTGACATAAACCGGTCCATAACACGAGTCCATGAATCCTCAGAGGGCTGAAGCCTACGGCGGATGAGCTGCAGCAAGAGGACGAAGGATTCTCGACCGTAATGCGCAAGGTTCGAGACTCCAACTGCTTTGTACACGTTCTTCTGGTTGGCAGCCCAGAACGTCTTTGAGCTCTCTTGCTCGAAGATGGACTGGTAGATGTCATAAAGCAAGGTCCCCAGCTGATGTTCATCAAACACAGGAGACGCGATATTTGCCGTCTGAGAGGCAATTGTATCTCCGGAAGTGGGTGCTTTCCAAGTCGTAACCTGTTGAAACTGCGATACATTTGCTCCTTGTTTCGACTGCCTGTGCATAATTAGCTCATGCGTGTTGGATCGGGTGGAAAATCCACAGAGATAATCGACTGGAGATAAACCGATGAGAAGACCAATGACAGAGAGGTCAGCGTGGAGGTGCTCTGTGAATTCCTTCGTCGCGGAGTCCTGCCCAAGGAAAAGAAGTGATTCGGTGTATAGAACACTGGATGGTTCACGCGAGAGGAGGGGTAAAGATGTAACGAGGACGTTCAGCAATCCAATGTGATCCTCCAGGTTGGACGTGTGAATGACATTGAAGTTCACGGGAGCTCCACCAGGAGCAGATGTATAGTACTCATCCCCGCTGAGCTGTATCAACTGCGTCTTCCACTGTGCCACGGGGACGCCCGGATTGAGTATGCCCACGTCACCAAACGCGCGAAGCGCACGGCAAACGGCGGTAGCTTCGCCGACGAAAAAGCGGATGATGGGTGGAGAAGTAGAGGATAATGAGTCGAGATAAGAGGAACACCAACCCGCGAACTCTTGATTTGCCGCCTTCACGACTTCCGTCATAGGTACTGCAGATTTCGCGTTGCCGAATAAAGCAGCAAGATGGAAGACGTTCAAGGGATCGGTTCCATAGTGGACCGAGCAACCTTCTCCGCCCAAAGAATAGACGAAGGTCGGGTTCAGTAATGTCGCAGCGGCAATTCTCTTTCCGTCGACAAAGGTTACACCTGTCTTCCAGTAGTTCCTGAAGTGTTCCGGAAGGATCGTCAACCCGCGGAGTCGAAGAGGTCCCAGGGAACGAGTAGCCGTGCTTGTGCCTTCCTTGGAGTTCTTCCTGGATAGTCGGTCAAATGCATCGCGTATGGGTGCAAGTCGCGAATTCGGTAACTCTTCCATGCCAACATATAGCGTCCAATGACGTCTGAGTTCTTTGCGCGTGTAGTCGGTAGACATTTTTATATATGACGCGTATGGGGAGACTTTCCATTTCTGGGCGGTCTCTGAGTGTTCAATTAACTTCTTGCATTGATCGATGAGAGCGGTATGTGAATCTTTGTCCAAGCGAAAATGGAAGAATATGTTCCAAATCGTGGCGTACGGTTGGCGATCAGCAACCATGGTCAATAACAGCATATTCCGGGCTACGAGGTCAGAGAGTTAATCAGTGAATTGGCTGGTAAAATCGCAGAGTGATAACCAGTCTACCTAACACCGCCGGATCGAAATCACAGCAAGTAAAGTCCAGAGCGCGGCCAGCTGTATGTGGGATGGACCATCAGTTCATCGGCATATCTCGGATGACGCAGTGAAAGTACGAACAGTTTCGAGGCTCGGTGAAGATTGTATGCAGAATGTTACGTGGGTCACCACAACCCAAGAGTAAGATACGGGCAGGCTCTTCGAGGGTAAGATCTGCAGTTAAAGACACCGCGCTCGTATTTCCTATGGCGTAGAAGAAGTATTTGGATGGCCAGACAAGTAGATTAGCCATCGTCGACACTGCAGAGAGATGAGCGCCTGTTGAAAGGAAGGTGTGTCAACATCGAACCACGCTTCGTCAAATCAGGTGACCTTCGGGCCGAAGAAGTGGTCTCAACGGTTGTCCACAACACTTGCAGGTCCTGTAGCTTCGGTCAAAAGGTCAGTAAATAGCATAGAGCGCAAAAAGGAGGATCTGACGCGCACAGATTCAAAAACCAGCTGGAAGGTTGGATACCAGCGGTAGATATAACATTTGCTCAAGGCTCGACACAGTGCGGATACACTCTCCCATTAATTGTCATATCGGCCTCCCCGCGCTGTGTTTTATAAGCCCTGATCAAAGATCGTCCCTCCAAAATAAACCGAACTTGCCTTAACCAGAATGTACACTGAGAGCGTCTTCGGGTTCGAGGGTATCTTCGTGAACATCCATTCTGTCAGAGTCTGTGTATCCGAAAACGCTAAAGCGTTTACAATCGCACCCAGGTGGGCTGCGGGCGGTAGAGATCGATTTGAAGATGTCGTGTCAGGCTTCGCGCAAGGAGGCTTTTGAGATGACGACCTTTCCATGCAAAGTTGGGATCATATGAGTCCTTATCTGCATCTCGCACATCAGTATTCTTCTCCCGTGGAAAGGAAAATAAAACGCACCTTCACCACAATCGCCCCCTTCAAGTTATCCCCCGGGAATGGGCACCATTTCCATCTGCAATCGGATCTCCTGCGCTGAGGGTGATGCAGATTCCCAATGCTGGGGCGCAAGGTCCAAGAATCCGCTTCTGAAACCCGCCTCTTAAGTCCTAGTACAGCAGGAGCTTTTGGAGCGCGATATTGGATTGAGTCACTGCAGCAGTGAGGGGCGTGAAACATGGGCGATGGTTGGGCTGAGGAAAACGTGGGCCGGTGGGAGCTGCTGTGGCAAATGGAAGTGCTCGCAGTGGCATCCTGTATTCAGATAAATAATGGTACTGTTAGCCAAGTTCGCACCTGTGAACCCCGGTTGTTTGGTCCTGTTAGATAGGAACTTGATGTGCTTGTTCCTGTCTAACTAGATACAAAACCACTTTTCCAGCGCTCTGGGCAATAACTTTCATTACCTCCCTACCTTTTTACTACCTAAGACTTGTAGTAGAATAAATTTGTCCGCATTGGGATGTATCCTTTCCCATCAATGCTGGCCGTACACCCGTTGCGTCCCATCAATGCCATCATTGCTTTATCATTGCCGACTACCAAATCCGGTAATGGTTCTCACCGTGGGCGTCATCCCGCCGTCCCGCCCCCCAGTGATCAACATGGTGTTTCCACTGTTACTGGGCCGTTTCCCCTCAAATATTTTGCTAATTATACTGTTCTGTAGTGTGTTATGTATATTATGAGGTCAATTCAATGGTTCCCTGCCCTAGAGCATCACAATGTGCTGTGCAGATGATTATGGTGGTGACCAGCATCAGTATCCATCTCCTGGGAGGTCTCTGAGTGAAATGGACACATCAGACAGGCAGTAATATGCTCACTGGGGATGGGGGAGATGTTCTATAGGCTGTAACATCCTCAGAACATGCATTCATGGTAGAGTAATTGAGATAAATTCCCCCCTCCCCTCCCCATGGTATACCCCCACTAGAGCATCCCTAAAGCAAGGGATAGAGAGTATATTACATATGATTGATTTAGGGTGGCTCAGAATAGGCATCTGAGGGTTCAGGGTATCTGTACTGCTCAATATGCCCCCAGGGCATATAAATTCCTATGGAAGCCCCAGGGCAATATGTTCAATTATTATTGGATAGAAAGGTAGTATAATAGCATAACAATGAGAATATAAGGTTGTATTTGGAGCGCTTTACATGGGGAATGGTGCATGGAGAGGGGGAGGGGGAGACATACTACCCATCAGTTACATCACCAATGACCTTCATTTACCACATATAACAGCTGATTCACATACTACAGAATACCCTTGGTCAACCTGCAGCAAGTAG
>NW_001890259.1:0-6672 GCF_000143565.1 Laccaria bicolor S238N-H82 | reverse complement strand
CGATGTTTGCAGATAATGACGAGATGCGTCCTGTCACGTGTTGACGCGTTTTTAGATACAAGGCTGTCCTTTCTTGAAATTGACGCCCACGTTTCAGCAACATCAACATCTCGGTTTTAGATGCACACGGTAAGAACGAGTTTACTTACAAGATGGGTTACTTACTTGCCTGGCGATTCCAAAAATTAGATCCAAAATGTCGCGTTGACAGGACCGGTCAGCCGGGTAAGACCCGACAGCGGAATTATGTAAAAGAGAGCTACTCCTTTTCGTCCTCTCTCATTTCTATCTATACTGAATGTCTCCTTACGAAAATGAACTTCACGCTTTCGATGTTGACGAGCGTGCTGGTTTCATGCCTCCCTCTCCTCCCCTGACCCGCCTCCCTCAACTCTGGGAGTTATGGGAAACTATACTAGACGCTGCCATTCATGCGAAATTGCAGCTTGGGGGTAAAGTGGGTCTTGCTGTCGAGGAAGCTGAGGCGTCAGAGGCATGGCGCGTACGTGTTCGTCAGGTGCGTTGTTTTGCCGGCTTGGGTTTCAAATTTCAAGGCGTACACTTACTGCGTTTGACAGCTGCCGGTCATACCCATTTGTGAACTGGATTCGCCCATGCTTCTACGTCGAGCCCATCTTGTGTTAACTTATATTCTTCACTTCTACATCCACACTCTGCCTCTGACGTCTCCCATCTGTATACCCAAACCCATATCTCTTCCTCTTGTCCGCATTTCTCAGAAGCTCGACATCCCACCGTTACTCACCTTCTCCGACACCGTCCTGTACAACTGGGTCATATGTACCAGTGAAGACTTCCCAACACCTCTCAACGTCCGTTCCCAGACACTATTCACGGGACTGAGAGACGAAGAAGAGTTTTATCTCTGCTCTGCGCGTATCGAGTTGCGCGGCGTCGAGGCTCTCCAACTTGTACGTGCAACCATGGACGAGACATCCGTGAACGACTCCATTGCAGTGCGCCACGTCACCCAATACCTGTCCACCCTCTCCAGCGTCATTGACGAACTTCGTGCGTTGATGAATGACGTCCGTAATGGTTGTGATCCAGATACGTACTATAACCAAGTACGACCGTGGTTCTGCGGTGAAGACTCGGACGCGAACAAGCGGAAATGGGTGTATGAAGGGCTGGCGGAGGAGGGGCTTCTCGTCCCGAAGGAGCTATCTGGTCCCAGCGCGGGACAGAGCTCACTCATTCACGCTTTGGACTCCTTTTTAGGTGTGAACCACGGCAATCCATCGTTCATGCAACGCATGCAATCGTACATGCCCAGAAAACATCGGTTGTTCCTTGATCATCTGATGAAGAGCCCTCGCCCGTTGAGGGAGTTTGTGGTTGGGGCGAGGGATGGGGAGTTGGAGGGGGCGTATAATCGGGCGGTGGGCGCTTTGAAGAAGTTTAGGGATGCACATATGATTATTGCGCATTTGTATATATTGGGTCCGGCGAGGAGAGCGGCGAGTTTAAGGAATTCAAAGGGGTTGCAAGGGGAGGGGAAAGAGAGGGAGCCGGTCAAGGGGACTGGTGGGACGGATTTGGTGACATTTCTGAAGGATACTAGAACGAGGACGATTGAGGCGGTTATACCATAAGGATTCATTGTTATACTTTGCTAGCTATGATTCATAGACTAGATATTTCTTGGGCATCTTGTGGCGTTTTCGCGTCTGACAGTGGGTACATACTGCATACGTTGGTGCGGTCTTCTTTCGTCCGGAATAGGAGAAAAGGCATTTCCGTTGAATATTCGTTCATCGTGACCTCATTTAGCTGGTCGAATGATTCGCCAGCTGTAACCTTTATTTTTAGATGCTTCCTCACTATGTGCGCCAAGCTCTGAGCTCAGCAAAGTAAGCTTCGTTCTTGCTATCTAGCGAGTGTCAAGTGATTTATATGAACGGACCTTCCATACCCCTAACACAAACAACCTCACGCTTCCTCGAATTCTATCGCACAAGCGTGGAAATGAAGTTTACGATCATGATATATAAAAGCCCGAAGGTACGTCTTCCAGAGCACCGTCAAAAATGACGCTCCCTACAGGAAAATACCTCATCCGCAATAAAGGCTTCGATTCTTTCGTCCAGCGGGCAGCCCACGAAGATCATAGTCTCCTTCCCAAGCCGATTGTTTCTATCGCTTCAAGCTGGACAGAGGGCGTATCCCGTAAGCCTTGATTCTCGAATGAATTGGCAATCAACCTGAGCGTTCTTTGTGATCGTCGTAGTGGGTAATTGAAGAGCAATCTGGGCTTTACACCATCAAAGCTGGCGGTGCTCCTGCGTTCTCGAAAAATCGCCAGGTGTTTGCGTCGTTGTTTGAGGAGGTAGATGAGGGCGTTAGATGGTGTCTTACGAATGCTCCGGATGTCAGTGGAAAGGATGTCTACATGTAAGTAGGTTTCTTGGTCGAGCTGGAGTGAGGTTAAACATAGTTTTTTCAGCATTGACAACCCGGTGACGAAGGAAGGTTGGGTTTTACCTGAGAATGAAGCAGGAACTCAGGTGAGTTCTGTATTTTGTACTATTGAAAGGCGGTTTGTTGGAAATTATGTAGGTCGCTTGCGGCTTGCTAATCGTTGGTCCGAGTGAACCGCCGTTCTTCCCGCCGAATCAGCTCTGGATTATCACTCCTGTAGATTAAATATGCGACAATTTGAATGGCCGCGCGACTCGACGAGTGATAATAGAATCAAAGCTTGCTTCCAGGTACTAGTAGACAAGGGGGGTCCAGGATTTGAAAATGCCATATCGGGATGGTTAGTTAGTCCGGCTGACAGGCTGTTAAAAAAAAAAAAATAACCTCCTATATTTTTTAGTCTGAATGGCCTGGAAATAGCTGAAACGGGTGATGACAAGAATAGTAGTAGTGGGATTATAATATATTAGTAAAATAGTGTGATCTTACCCCGAATAGTGGGATAGCAAACTGAAATAGTGTGGTCCCAAATCTCAGCAGTAGGATTGTATAGCGAAAGTGTGATGTGATCAATTTGGGTTATCTTGCGAAAGTGGGATAGTATAAGTACCCTACTTACCTGCCGAACCTCGCCGGGCCAGCCATTGAACGTTCTTTGGTTAGGGTTAGGTGTTGATGCATTTTCCTTCAATGTTATTGCGCAAGAAACAGTGGATGACATCATTCTTTTCACCTTCGGGGACCAAAATCTGGACCATTCGGAGTCCGAATTAGTGTTGCCGCAATGGATGCTTGATGGAATTTAAGGCCGGAAAAATCCCGGCCTTAAAGTACCTTAATGGGACCTTAAAGCGCCTTCCGAATTTGGAAATGTACAAGACCGTCACAAAACTAGTAAAAGGACTACGAACAATATACATAAACTACTTAGATAGAGGTTAATAGAAACTTGTGCAAGTGCGGCGTGCGACGCCGTTGGTCTTGTCCATGTGACGGAGGTTGCAATTGGAGTAGGAGTTGGTGCCGTTTTTCGAGAAACCTCAGGCTGTTGATACTCCTCCAGCAGGCTGGCCTTACAATAAGTCTTGGGTGCATCATGGTTGGAAACGGAGACTCATCAAGTGGGATGGATTCTTCGATTGAAACGAGCGCACGAAATACCAGACGACACTCGTGGCAAAAGCGGTAGATCTCTTGCGTGCCGCACGTCGCGTTATCAGTGATCCAAAGTTGTTTCGCTTGAGTCTGCAGGTCCAACACCGTAAAGTGGCCCTGGCTCTGCTGCTGTCAAATTCTTTGCCGTCACTTTACGTCCCTCAGGCTTTCTTGGAGGTTTTCGCATGTTGGGATCTGTGGCTGGCTTTTTGTGTTTGGGCGCGGTGATACTATATTGCACATATGTAGCCATCTCTCCTGTATAGGCTGTGCTAATGTATAAACAGCCTTGGAAAGAGTCCTGATGGTTTTTGACCTCAGCGCGACTGCTACTGCTCGACGCGTCCACTACTACTCAGAACGCACAACACTGAGGCCAGCGCGCCTATTCCAATGACGTCACTTCAAGCTTTTTCAAGGCGCGACCACGGTGTCGGCAATTCCCCGCAATTCCCAGCCCTACACTGCCTCACCTTAAAGCCCCTTGAAGCCACCAAATATAGGCATAATGCGCCTTAAGGTTGACATTAAACTTAATGTACATTACATTGCGGCAACACTAGTCCGAATGGTCCGGATTTTGGTTCCCAAAGGTGAGAAGAATGTCACGTGTATTCTTCAGTGTGTTCCCTAACATCGTCATTCTTCCCCCACCATCATGTCTACTGCATATGCATCCGCATCTCTACGTTCCGCTGGTGCTTTGTGTGACAATGTCTTCCCCTGTGTACCGCTGAATCCAAGAGTCCCCGACGGCCGCAAATCGAGTTTAGGTTTGAAGAATGGTCAAGGATCTTGGTTCATATTGTCTTACCGGTGAGTATACGTCTAAAATGTGTCGCATTCATTGCTAATGTTTGGGAATGCTTCGAAGTGATCTCCACCTCCTGGATCGCGTGCCGTTGAACTGAGACCTGGTACGTAGATTCTGCAACGTTCGCATGCAAGTTTGCTTAACATTTTCTCAAGCCGACGTAAGAAAGGACACCTTATCGTGACTGCCTCCATCTTCGAAGGTCGAGTTTGCATTTGTCTTTCACGAATGTATGTGCTTCACAAGGTATGCCATCTCGCATCATCCTTTGCCTTTAACCTAATCATCATACAGGATTTGTGTACTGCTAAGAGAGCCTGAGCGAGGCCGCTGTAACGCTATGCATTGGTACTACGGCGCAGGGATATGAGAAGCACGGGAGCGGGAGCAGGGTGTGGATAGGCCATGGGGAGGTTCTTGAGTGTGACGTCATGGGTCTGACAGGTGTGGGAGCAACTGCGACACGCGTTCGCTTCTCTTCATCTGCAACATCCATCTTGACAACTTTGCTGCCCTCTTCTGCTTTGGTTTTGGCTGTAAGTCTCAAACCACTCTCATCCCCACCAAATGCAGGTTCTAAACCAGTCAAATTTTTGATAGGGCTCGTCACGGAGGCCGGCTTCTCGAGAACACCACATTTGATTGTGTTTACGCCTTGGGGTAAGTTCCTTCAACATGTGCGGATGCACCTTTGACTCAAGGGTATGGGCAGAGAACACTTGGGCCATCCTCCTTGTATCACAAACCATCCAGCCGGATGCCTTCTGAACACAACAGCAGTGCCAGGCCAACGTCGACGTCCCCACCCGCTCAATCCACCAACGTTCCGATCTCAGACATAGTTCCCCATTATCCACCATCTCGCCCTTACTTTGGCGCATTCTATCCTCAGCCGACTAGATTGCCCTGCCGTCAAGTGTTCCAACAACACGTCTGCACATGCCAATCTCGACTGCCCCCCCACCACCTCTCCTCGAGGCTTGAAGCCAAATACGTCATAGGCCTATTTCAGTGTTCTCCCATCTGACGTTGATCGAGGGCCCTTCAGACGACACGGATGCATGGCTTCACTTTAGTGTGTGTAACCTTGGGGGATCAAGGTAGTGCGGACGATGGATTGATCGAGGTTCTCATCGTCGTTCGTGAATTCGTGGATTAGGTTACGAACATTTTTCAATGCCAAGGGACAAAGAGGGTGGATGTCGTTGACCTGCGGGGGGCCGAATGTATATGGAACCCAACTTTCTTTCTCGCATTTCCTCTCTGCCAACTTCTACAAGATCCTCCCCTCAACGACACGAGAGTCGCTCATCCCTCATATTCTCGTTATCCCTCCACCTTACCTATCCACGAGAAGGGTATATGATGGTGTTCTCGGCTCCATCGCAACATCAGCCACCCACCAACAAAGGGCGACCAGATGACTTTGAACTGGCGCAGGATTACACTGAGTTGCGCAAAAGAGAGAATTGGTGCCTTAGAGGGAGGTATGGCAGGCATGGAGGTTATATGGGCTGGGTGCGACGTGTATGGATGTGGATGTCGTGACTTTGGCTTTAATCTCTGGGAGCGCCACGCTGATTGATGGATCCTTCGATATGACAAGTACTGGAGACTTTAATATGTATGTAGTTTCGTGTAAACTAACTTAAGTGTCCATAGTAAGCTATTCCCCCAGAGCTGCCGTGGCCTTAGCACTCTTTGTTCGGCTTCGTTGAAGACCTTCGGGAAGAATGTGGGCTGCGTTAACCTCGTCGACCTTTCTGCGCTTAGTGGGCCGGCGGTGATCACCATCGGGTTTTGGAAGGATAGGCGCACTGAGCACGCCACTGCTGGATGTCAGCACTGGAGAGGAACTGAGGCCTGCCAAAGTACCAATAGACGACATGGTGTCGATGTTGGGATGAGAAGGGTACGGGGGCAAAACGAGCTGAGAGCTGTCTGCTATAAAATAGTCAGGCCTATTTTCCTGTACACCTATCGATAAGGCAGCTTCCATGAAGGCCTGTTCATAATCAATTGTTGCGCCGACATCCAGATTTGCCGAACCCAGAGCATTGACGTCCATGTTTTCGAAGTCAAAGTTGTCCATATTTGTGAAATCAAATTCATTGAAGTCAAAATCAAAGCCAGAACCGAAAGCGTTGGGACTGTTGATGGGAGGATGGCCATGGTCATAGTAATTGACTGGCATGTCGGGGAACAGACCAACTAGGACAAAGAGTTTTGGCGAATGCAATTTTGCATGCAAGGCAATGAAT
>NW_001890260.1:5078-6561 GCF_000143565.1 Laccaria bicolor S238N-H82 | reverse complement strand
TTGTAGAGCCTAGGTGCGGAATGGCGAGACAGAGAAGACAGCAGAGCTGACTGACCAAATATTGCGACGACTGCACGCTGCATTCGGGTCAACAGTCGGATGTCATGAACAGCTCCAATCGCACCTGGACCAGCTGCAGAGTCGTCAAGTTGACGATAGACAGAGATCCTCCCATGGCACGCTGTGGACTCCACCACCTGGCTGAAAAACACGAGCGTCGCGGTCCGCATCGTCAATACAAGAACTTTAGTGATAGGTCTGCCACGGTCGAGGGACATAATTTGAATTCAGAGGCTCTTCTAGTAGAAATGAAGGCGTATCTAGAAGATGACATGGTATCGGAAAGTGAATGTATGCAGTATCTATGCCTGAGTCCAACATCAACGAGAGACTTGATATGATAATTGCTTGTACTACGAAATGGGATTGGGCTAGTAGGGTGGAAACGCCTGGAAGAAATAAGAAGACAGTTGACCACGTAGAGGCAATTTCAAATAGTAGGTAGAGGTCAGGGCGAGGCCCAGATCGACATTGATTCTACTCTTTGCTCGACTTGAGACATCGCAAAGGACGGAGTGGGTCGTCGATGAGAAGGTTATCAAGCGTCTCTGGGGTCCGGTGGAAAAGGATAGCCAAACAACCACGCTGGGCGCACCCTATCAGACGATCGATATATGTGAGCTGGCGAAGACCGAATCCACGAGCTTGGTACTTGTTGTACCTTCTTCGCGAGTCGACGCACGAAGGGGTGCAAGCGGGCAAGTTGTGCGAATCATGGTGATGGGCGAAAGACAGTGCGATCACTAGCTGGGGATTGCACTGGTGTTGTGGTACTAGAACCTAAGTAACGAAGGGGGTCGGTCAGCCAGGCAAAAGACCAGATAGATGCAAGGTGACGAGGAATTCAGAAGCCGGTGAAGGGAGAACGGTATACCGAATGAATAAGTAATGCAAGGCTGATGACTTACCGAAGCAGTTTTCCCCACTCTCCAGCTCTCCGACTCAACTTGCGCTTATGATCAGCGACGGCAGTGCTCTATGTGAGGGACTTGCCGTGGCTGCTGGCGAAGAGGTGATGCTGGATCCACGAGCTCTGTAGAGGCGCCTTAGCTGGGCAGATTCCACCATGGCAATATCCCCTTCGCGGGCCGATGCACGAAGGGGTGCAAATGGTGGACGCGAAAGACGATGCAATCATGGAAGTCGGGAGAGTTGGGGTTTGCCAGTGTTGTGGAATCAGAACCTGAGTAACAGACGACGGCAGTCAGCCGAGCGCAAAAGGTCAAATGGATGCAAGGTGGTACGGGGATTCGGAAGCCAAAGCAGGGAGAAAAGCACAAAGGAGGGGATGACTAACTCACCGAAGTCAAAAATGTCCGTTCTCCCCTGCCCAGCGAGCTGGCGTCACTTCCTTCTGAACAACGTGAACCAGGCGGACCACCATGGCTTGTGGAGCTTCTTGAGAGCGTATTGGCGTCGTCGA
>NW_001890260.1:0-4517 GCF_000143565.1 Laccaria bicolor S238N-H82 | reverse complement strand
CTTCCACACAAGTTTTTAGCTAACAAAACTACTATATTTCCTTTTACTACCTACGACGAACTGAAATGACACCCGAGAAGACAATTACACATACACAAAGACTTCACATTTAAACCTAACATGTACACGCTGCCAGGAGGGCACGGGAGTTGCGGGGAACGGATGAATACTCCACAGAAAGGCTGCATTTTGCATGACGAAGCTGGGAGAGGTCGTGAGCTGTGGAAATGCGATGAAAGGTGAGTACCTACCTTGCATTTGATGTCATGCACGACACTAACCAGCGTGGTCATTTCAAAGCACTTGGCACTTTTCATGGAGCATTCTGCATTACTTATGCTGGTTCTGCGGATGAAGATACATCGTCTCGATGCTGGAAATGAGCAACAGCGATGTTTTGAAGTTTTGGAGGGATAAATGGAGTCCGGGGGATGCCAAACAATAAGTATGTCAGTTTGACTCTGTAGATTATTGTCACGCTAACATATTTTCGTAGATTCAACTTCTCTGTTTCACAACACTTCCAAAGACGAGATAGAACACCTACCTGAAGACTGTAAGTCAAGATGTTGACAACAAATGAAAGCACTAATGAAATACTTTTGCAGCCTAACCAAGATACCCGACGACAATATGTTGGGTCAATGGCATGAGGGACATCTACAGAACATGTTGATGTCTGCGACAGCTGGAACGACGAGGTATACACATGTCCGATGTATGTATACAACAACAAAGGAAAACCACGAAGGGCCAGCAAGTAAGTACACTTCCAGCTAACTGCATAATCGTAGACCACATCTGTTTTTTACTTTGTGCGCCCTTATTTGTACAAACAACTGTATTAGGTAGAGTGACCTTCCAACCACTCCACTGTTATGACATGCGGGGCGGGCTTGGAGCACCTTGACTATATACATCTTTTCTTACTTTACAACAACATGCCCAGCAACTACCGCTACATCCCACCAGAGCAAAAGCAGCTCATTGTCACGATGCATATTCGTGGGACAAGCACTACCAACATTGAACAAAGCACCGGAATAAGCACTCGAACCATCCGCAGAATCCTCAAGCTTTGGAATGATACGGGGAGGGTTATGAGACAACCATTAGAGCCAGGAAGACCAAGGGTCTTGAATTCTCTAGAGGTGGAGGTATGCACTTCGCTTTATCACCAATTGATGAAACTTATCTGAACCGTCTGAGCATATTCTTAGTATCTTGAAAGCCTCATCGAGCAGAGGCCCGACATTTATGTTACAGAGTTACAAAATGCTCTATTTGTGACGTATGGTGCTGAGGTTGATGCATCCACCATAACGCAGACTTTGTACAGACGGGGTTTCACCAGGAAGAAGGTGCAAGATATCCCTATCCAATAACGAACGAAGACTGAATTTCTAGAAGATAGCATGCCCAGCGCGAGAGCGTGATGAGGAGGTCCGACTACAATACCAGGCCGATACTGGGGAAAATTATCCTCCTAAAACACTTGTCTTTCTCGACGAAGCGGCCTGTAACCGCTTGACTGGAAATCGGGTGAAAGGATGGGCACCCATTGGTGAAAGGGCACGCTGCCATGATTGTTTTGTTCGGGGACAAAGGTGCTGTGTGTTTTGAAGCATGACTGGGGCAACCGGCACTAACATTATGCTGATTAGATTTTCCATACTTCCCACAATATGTTTAGAAGGTGTTCTGCACCTTGATATCCTAACACAGTCTTGGACATCAGATGAGTTCCGTGGCTTCATTGATATTTTGTTAGACCGCATGAACACGTGGCCACAAAAAAACTCTGTGTTGGTTATGGCTAACGCGAGTGTGCACCACTTTGAGGATTTGCGCGATATGGTTGAGGCTCGGTGCGTAGTCTCTGTTATGCGGCATGCCACTTTGTTCCCTAATGAATGACTCATGGTGCAGCAGCTGCCGTCTTCGTTACCTCCTGCCTTACTCTCCTGACTTCGACCCTGTAGAGGAAGGTTTTTCATTGATGAAGGCATGGATTCAGAGGAACAATGACTATGTTTTGGGGGAACTTACAGGAGCACCAACATGTGATCCCTATGCCATGCTCTGGAGGGCCGTTTTCAAGTCAATGACACCTGAAAACATAGTTGGATGGTATAGAGATTGTGGCTACATTGTACATGATTAAATTTCAAGGCTTGCGGACCTATTCTCTTTATTGACCTTTGCTCGCTTCTTCTCCCTCTTCCCACGAGCAAGAGCTTTCTTCACTCCAACTAAAAATGGGCCTACGGCACCTTCAGCCAGCCCAAGATCAATGTAATACTTTCGGTCAAAATCGAAGACACTCTCTACATAAACAATGCCCTTTTCCTCGAGGAGCGGCATGTACTGTGGGAGGTTCAGCTTGGGGAACTTGACATCAAGATCGTCAAGAATGAGCGAAAGCGAGAGGGACTCGGCATTGCTGTCCTCGCTGGAATCAGATGTCGAGGAGTTGAGTCGCTTCAAACCGCGAGTTGGGGAGGGAGAGTCATTGGTTATGCGAGAGTTAGCGAGGGGTCCGTTGTTGATATGAACGTGAATGGGAGGGGCGTCCGTCTTTGTATTAGGCTTTCGAATGCGACTTGCTCGTTGGCGGAGATCGTCGAGCCTCAGGCAGTGTGGTGGGGTGATACAATCTGGGTCAGTGCTGTTGTCATGCTGGAAAGGAGGGTGAAGGTAGGACATTGTAGAAGAGGTGTGCACGTACAATCTTTCGGGCCCATAGACTGATCTCCTCATAACCTAGCGGAATATGGTCAGCTGGGTGATCGGGGCTAACATAGCACCATCGGTTAGGTCCAGCATGCAGAGCACATCGGAGCTTCTCCTGCACAATGCGTAGCTCAGTGCTGTAAGCAAAATCCGTGATGCGATTGCCATCGACCTTCTTCTTTGCGACCTCGGGGGGCGTAGGATTCTAGAATAAAAAATCAATTGGGTTTGTGTTCGGGTGAGGTGGCCAACACACCAAGTGAACAATAACCATGACAACCTCCTTCTGACGGCGAGTGCTACTCTTCATCTTTGTTAGTGTCTTGAATGCATTGTTGATATCGGCTGGGGTGGACAGCTGATGGGCTGGAGCGCGCTTTGGCTCGTCATTAGTCTTCCATCCAAGCTGTGCAGCAGTGGGATCAAGGTTCATGGCAGCAAAGATGCGGTCCAGGAAGTCGCCACATGGAATCGCAGTGGAGAAGTCGATGTCTCGAGTTAAGGAGTTGTTGATAGGAATGCGAACGGTGACTTGAGTGTCTAGTCAAATCAGTTTCATCAATGCACCCCGCACAATAACAAAATACCTGTCTCTTTATACGCTTGTGTCTGCTCCTGGCATCTGAGCTGGGGGTCAATGTTCTCTTCATCGGAATCATCTGGAGAGTTGTGGTTAAGTAGATGCATTGCAGCAGCAACAGCGACCTCCTGGGGACGAGGAGGAGGCATAGGACCCATTCCAAGGAGATATGCTGCTCGTTGAGCAGGCTCTCGTTGCGATCGAGGAGGATGGGCGAAGTGATTTGGATAAAAGTTGGAAGCCATGTTTGTTGAAGAGCGCATCGACGTGGGTCTTTTATAGTAGCCTAATCTCCACAAATCGCGAGGGTTGATGATGTAGTATATTGCGATGACATACTGGAGCACTAAAGCAAGCTAGAACGTGGAGCGATGGGCGGGAAACTCACAATGGGCGTCATGATTGGCATAGCCACTGCCGTTTATGTACAAACAAGGGCGCAAAGTGAAAATTCAGATGTGGTCTACGATTATGCAGTTAGCTGTAACAAAATGTATTAGATTTCGTTCTGCTACATACAACAAATCAAAACGACATGCATGAAGACAAACAAAGCAACAACAAAACATATGTGAAGACGCAACATTCAAATTTAATGTGTGAACGCCACTAGAAAGGACAGAATTGCTATGGACAGCAGGTGTTTCGTTTTTATGAACTGGGATAGAATGTAATGGTCATGTACATTTTGATTACTCACCTTACATCAAGTCTTCACGTAGTACGTGAAGACTCGATACTAGTACATGAAGACTCGATGTTCAAATCTAATGTGTGAACGCCATCAGAAGGGTACAGAATTGCGAGAAACGGACGTATACACTATAGACAGTGGGTGTTTCGCATTTACAAGCTGGGATAGGATTGTGAGGAATAAGGCGAGTACTTATGTTACTTTGTTCATCCTACGCAATACCGATCACATGCTATACATGGATATCTCACTGCATTCTAGACACGGAAAGCTTCCATTATCTGGGTCTCTGCTCTCAAGAGCCCAAAACATCGGGAAAAGAGGGCACAATTTCTCTAAAAACAACAAGCATAAGAATATACCTTTGAACTTGAAAAATACGAGCATGTACTGACCTTCTTCAATCAGCTTTACAAGTGCTTGAACCCCATAAAGCAAGAGAATGTGCATATGATGTTGGGTGGGGAAACTATAGCTAAGTTTACGAGAAGGGAGAACAGTGCTCTGTAT
>NW_001890261.1:2159-6541 GCF_000143565.1 Laccaria bicolor S238N-H82 | reverse complement strand
ACCAGCACGAGTGGCAATGAAAAAGAGCTCACTCGTAAGCCCACAAAAAAGTGGCATGATCGTCATAAGATATCGTCCCAGTAATCCGGTTCATATCGTTCTGATCAACGGCGCCTTGCTCTGCCTTGACGAAGACACTGCGAGACGTTTTAGACAGGTTGTCTGAAGTAATCTGGTCATCCTCCTTCTGAGATGTCCAAGAGGGGTCTTTTGAGAGGTTATGGATAGTGTGGAATGACCCATCGGAGAGGATTACCACGAGTATGTCTCGTAGCCGAAGGTAAACAATCCCCGACACTTGATGGAATGCGGATGAGACTGCGGATATCTTTTGTGTCTTGATTAAGAGAGAACGAGATCCCGTCCAGCCGAATTCTTCGCCAGCTACAGTCCAGAGGTGCACGATTCCAGGTTTGCAGACGACCAGAATGGGCTGTGTGTGCAGAATGAATCAAAGGTCAGAAGCTTGGAGAAGGGCAGGACTCACGCCTCTTCCAACGATGTCCACCCATATCAAGGCCGTAATTCCAGTTTTATCAGGACCAAATAGTAATTCCGGGCCGCGTTCAACGGTAACCTCCAATACAAAGTTTTGAGCAAAATGGAATTCTCCATCTGTTTCTTGTAGGACCTGGGTGATCTTGATAAGACCCACAGAACCGTCGGCACTTCCATAAGCGATGTATCCTTCGCCTGAAACAGTCGGTAACTCTGGAAATTTCTGAGTTCACGGACTCACAAACACCGGGGGATGCGAGGCTCCATGCAGATGGCGCTAGTTGTGTTATCCACCTGTCTGCGACTGAAATAGTGTGAATGTGTTCAATCTCTTTGTGAGCGTGGTACCTAGGCCGGAATAAGCATGACGCACAGGATTTCATCGATAAACTAACCGGAGAAGGGTGATAGAACCTGCTCTGCTGCCGATTACGAGAAAAGAGCTGTTCACCAAGGGCGTCGGGCAAACGTTGAAATTGGCAAAAGGAGTCCAAGCCACGCCTCAATCGGCGAATCAGACGCGGGATCAGAATTTTTGGCTAAAAACACGTACTGATGACCTGTGATTTCAGAATATCTTCGGATGGGTGAGTCTCCAGAAGAAATGGTGTGACGTCGGCGGCCTGCTTTGGGTTAGTTGTAACACAGATCCGAAAGGACGGTATAAACTTTCGGCCATTCTCCTTTCAGATAATTCTTTCCGGCAACCCAGAGAGTGAGGTCCATGTTAGAGCTGAGCATTGCTAGGACGCAGCTTGAAGTGACGTTCGTTTAATGTCTTCTAGATCGGTAAGGGGGTGACGACATACCCGCCATCGGAGGACAAACCGCTTGGTGAAATTGCTACTGACGAGGGTGACAAGTCGATTGACCCCAGGGATGCAGCGCCCCATGCTAAATCAGAAGGATTGATCAGCTCAGAGAAAGTGGTCAAGTTGGCAGTATAGCGCGGAACCTTGAGAATGATCAGGCCACCGAATCCCTTCAGACTTGTCAAACTGAATAATGGTTCTAAACCACCCCAGCGCTTGAGAGTCTTCGCGACTTTCTTTGTTCAAGGAAGACTTGATCACGGAGGTATTGTCAAAGTTGATTCCGTGATCTGGGGTCTACGCACATGGAGTCAATTTTCCGTTCAACAAATATTTTTGATAACGACTCACAAGGATGTAAATCGCGGTTTTTGTCACGAAACATAGTTGCCCATCAGAAGACCACTGGAGGCAATTCACAGAGGGGTAGGAAGTAGCCGTTGGGACATTGAGCGCGCTGGAGACAAGCGGTGCCGTGGAGGAAGGTGGCGGAACGGAGGTCATCAAGTATTCCAAGTATTCCTTTCGGTTGACAAAGTCCTAGAAACCCAAAGACATCCCAAGTTTGCAAACCAAACGCAAAGTTAACCGTCGGACAAGAACCAGAGTGATGCCGCCTGATGGAGTTTGGGAAGACGCGCCCTTTGGCGCTTTAGATTTTTATGTTTGGCGCTGTCCTCGAAACCTCACAGTCTCATCTCCTCCGCCAGGCTCCAGGATCCAGCCAAATTGCAGCTCGAAAAAATGGCCAAAGGCTCCAAGAAAAGGAAGCAAGGGCCAGAGAAACCTCAGCCGGTTTTGAAGAAACTAAGGCAGGATGTTGTACCAACCGCCGTTGAAGCTGACCCGTCGAACATGATCGGCAACCTGCTCTTCCTCGATGAACTGGAAACGACGACCGAAACTCTGACTCTGCTTGCTCAAAACCCTGGCTTGATTGGATCAAAGGTGTTGAAACCGTTTAAGACTGCAGTACATGACTACTGGCGAGTAGCTCATGAGACAACGAACACAGGTGAGCACCCGTTCATCATCACTCTACAATGAATTCTAATTTTAGTGAGAAGGAAGTTCATTGACGTCAAGGATATCCTCCGCACTTGTTGACCAGCGCCACGTCGATGCTCTCGTGCTATTAGCGGAGATGGTCATCCGGGAACAAATGCCGAAATTGGGAGCCTTGCAGCGATGGGTCAGAGAGTGCGATGCCGTTTTGACACCAAACATGTTACAGAAGGACGAAAGTCGGGTGTGGCAGGTTCTCGATTCCATCTTGAGGACTACGCAGCCCGAGATGATCTCGAAGAACCAAGAGGAGGGTGGGGTGTTGAAAGAAGGAAGTCGATTGCGATGGTACGAGCCATTCACGGTGAAGCCTCCTCCCGGCCGTGAGGGCGGCTCGATAGACTCGGACATCATAGCGGAGAAAGCGGCCCTCGTGTTGAAGCCGCTTCAAACTACCCCAGGTCCAGAGCGGCGACCACCTAACAAGCACCCTGCTGTGATCTTCTATTCCCCACCTAATACATTTCCTCTCCTCCCTTCATCCGAACGGACACGACATCCGCAACGACACGAGCTTCCTGGTGTGCCTGGTGCTTTCATCATCAACGACGTGTTTGAGTCAACCGAGTGTGAATCCCTCGTCAAGGCAGCTGAGAAAGTTGGGCTGCTCCCTGATGAACCTATCGCAGGATCGGCGGCGCAATTGGCTTCTGTTCTTGCTCACAATCTTATCTGGTTGGCGGACACGGAGTTTATTGGTACCCTTTACGACCGCATTGTCGACCTCTTACCGCAGATAGTCCACGGAGGCGCAGTCAAGGGAATCAACGCACGCTTCAGATTGTATCGCTACCGACCTGGAGCCTTGTATAGGCCTCACGTGTGTGCCAACATTCGTTTGTCCTGTTTCGCGCTAATGTCACTTCCAGATTGACGGGGCATGGCCAGCTTCTGCGCTGAACGCCACGACCTCGCCGCATTCATATGTCTACGATTCAGATCCGACGGTGTACTCGCGCCTCACACTGCTTATATACCTCAATGACGACTTTGAGGGAGGTTGCACAACTTTTTTCTTGCCATCGTCTACGCAAGGCATTCTAGAAGCTCGGCCTGTTAAACCGCGCACAGGGACGGTCTGTGTCTTTCCTCATGGGGCTGCGAAGGGGAGTTTGTTGCATGAAGTAGGTTGAATCTTTCTTCCCTGTGCCCTACAAGTCACTGAGGCCATTCTTATAGGGAAGTGGGGTTACTTCGGGAGCGAAGTATGTCATTCGGACTGAGGTATTGTACGAGGTTGATAAGAGTGAACGAGTTGATGCGTTGAAGGATTGAAGGTTCGTGCGAGTCATATTGCTTAAACCCAGCTTACCATCTAACAGGTATCAAATGTATCATAGCAACACATCTGTATCATAGACATTCTTCGGGGATTGTTTTTGCAAACCTATCTCTTAAACACATCCGGAAAATGCCCAGTAGACACCTGTCTACAAGCCGCCCCATTCAACCCGATCCGTGTTGGGATGCAGCCAGCACTTTGCAGACAGCCCTGGCAGCCCTTGACCTATGCTAATGAGATTAGCGTCGTGCTCCTTAACTTTGGACCAACCCTTGCGAACACTTGCCACAAAATCGAGTTAGGTGAAAATGCATATCGGTCTCTTGGGAGCTGGGTGTTTCCTTCAGAGGCATTTACAAGTAATTACGGATCCGCATTCTGTGAGGGGTTTGCCATCTGAGTTGTGTCATAGCTAACCTAGATAATTCCGCCTATCCTACTTTGTACAAAGACATTCCCTTCAGCCGCTCCACCGACTTATTCAAGGCATTGCCTCTTTGTATGTCCAAACAACACTGCGGGCCCTGGCTTATATATCCACTGGGTATAATGTGGAAAAATGGAGTAGATATTAATCATAATGTCCCCTTTTATCTACCGGAATTAGTTGAAAGATATTTACAATCTTTTATTTCATTTTATCAATTTTTTTCTGTCGGAATTATTAAGAATTTGTGGGGGTGGATAAATGTCGAAGATATTGGAGAANATATTTCTACAAAAGG
>NW_001890261.1:0-1106 GCF_000143565.1 Laccaria bicolor S238N-H82 | reverse complement strand
TGAAAATTTCAATATCCTAGGGTAAGCGAAGGGCAAGATAATGTGCAGTTTCAAACTCCTAATGGGTTTCAAACTCCTGAACAAACATAGTATATCTTTGTGTCGCATTCTACTACCCTCCTCATGACCATGCAGCTGGTCCTCTCAATCATTGTTCTACTCAGTTGGGGGTTTTTGGGTACAACTGAGTTGACCTCACAATCTGCCTATATTCTTCATGAGAATGATCCCACACTGCTTTGGGATGAAATCTGCTTCACCGATGCCAAGCTTCTTCCATTGTCCCGCTGTGGTTTGGTTGGGATTTGGGCTCAAACAATCAAACATAGACAAGTTAGAAGACCTGTTCAAGGATGATATCTCTCATCCTGACTATGGGAAGAATTGGCTGCCAGCTCAAGTCGCCCAGACCTTCCCTTCAAGGTGAGAAAAAAAAACTCAGGGTTGAAATTTTGTGTGGATGGCTGGATGGTGCTGAATTTTGTCTTGACAGGGTGAAGCTCGTGCTATCGCAGAACAGTGTCACTTACTGATAATGATTGTAGAGTGCATTCAAAACTCAAGTACAGCTACATATGAAAAATAGGTCCATGTTGTGTCTATAAGTTCAAGGTCTGAAAGCAATCCACCATTAGACATGCAATGGGCCCAGGTTTCAACATCAGCTGTCCCCTGTGAACCACCTGGCCATCCTTGTGAACCACCCAGCCATCCTTGTGAACCACCCTGCCCTCTGGAACCTGACACAGGGGAGAACTGGCTATTTAGCCAATGGGCACATGAGTAAGCATATGTTGATTGGAGGCATTAATGCTCTCCCATATTCTTCCCATATGCCTACCATGCACATTTGAAATTTAATTGAAGTAAGCTCCAAAATAGAAATATTATGGGATTCCTAGTTACAGGAAAAATATGCCCATAAAAATGGGCTATCATATGTGGCTGATTTGTTCATTTAAAATATGACCACAATGTGCCCAATAGGTACATTATGGTCACATGCTTGTAGGCTCGTGACCAGCCGTTACCTTTCGAACTCCGATGTTCATCTCAAGGTAACGGCTGGGAGCAACGAAGCACTTTTAGTAAGGTCACGCTTTTCA
>NW_001890262.1:0-6218 GCF_000143565.1 Laccaria bicolor S238N-H82 | reverse complement strand
ATCGTGGTATAGCACGTTAACATTGGGCAACACGCGTCTGCCTCGTTGAGTCTATCCGTCAACTCGTGTTCAAATCTCTCACCGATAGTTGCATCTAATCTGTCGCATGGGTATTCTAATCGGGGACCTTTGGTCCTTAGATCCTACTTTCCAACAGGATATTTACCATGTTGATTCCGCATGGAAGGCCCGGTCCGGAGACAATGTTATCATGTGTCCTTCGAAGCGCCCTTCTAAGCGCCCTAGACGAACAAGGATACTTCCTACATCCGTGTACAATTTTCGAATACCCTCTCTTTGAACCTTCAAGAGGGAATGGACCAAGCTAGCCAGAAAAACAGGCCTGCTGGCTTGATAGCGTGGGTTACATCCTTTCACGCGTTGTCGAAATTGAGCAAAGGTTTCGATATAGGGTGATGGGAGCGACTGGGACCGGGAAGTCGTCGGTATGAATGAACCTTGATTCGTTATCGCAACGGCCTGATGTTATACAAGTTCATCAATGCTATCACTGGCCAAAATACCTCTGACATTGGACATGGCTTGGATTCTCAAACTAGTACGATCAACGAATACGACTTCCAGCTCCCCAATGGTTTAGTTGTGACCCTTGCGGACACACCGGGATTCAATGATTATACTAGCGACGGTGGGGGGAAGTCTGATCTTGTCATTTTGAAGGAAATCGGTGAATTCCTGAAAAAGAAGTGATTACATCCCCCCTTATTAAATTTGTGGTGACAATTTAATATCTCTTCCGGCAGATATGACGAAAAACGCAAATTCTCTGGCATCTTGTATTTGCACAATATCTGCGAACCGAAGATCGGAAGTTCTTTGCAACGTCAAATGGCTATGTTCAAGAAGCTTTGTGGAGATGATCCTCTGAAAAACGTCGTTGTCGTCACCACTTTCTGGGATGGGACCGAGTCGCTGGAAGGAGGAATACAGACTGAAACAGAACTCAAAACAAAGGACAAGTTTTTCAAGGGACTGGTGGAAGGGGGATCCAAGTTTATTCGTCACGGATTATATTCTCAAGACGAACAACCTGAGGACCCAGAGTTTCAACAACCGCTCTCTATTGTCATCGACCTTCTTTCACTTGACCCCGTTTTTGTTGAGATGCAGAAGGAGCTTGCTCAGGGAAAGGCGGTAGAAGAGACTTCTGCTGCTGCGGAGCTTTACAGAGAACTTCAGGAGCTTAAACGCCAGCACAAAAGGGACGTGTCCGAGCTGAATACGAAGATAGAGGACATTAAACTCGCGAATGCGAGGGACAGAGAGTTGAGGGAGACATTGGAGGAGAAACAACGTAATCTGACAGCGGAAATGGCGCAAAACAACTCAGACTTACGGAATGCCATGGTTACGTGGAAGAAACAGATAGAGACAGATGCCAAGGTGGTTTATGTGATATCTGGTCTCCAAGATCGATATTCACTCTTCTACAGCGACATTCTCTCGAGCTGGAAGCTATTCGTCGTAACGAATTCAAAGGGGATTTGGATCTGCTGAAAATTATGCACGAAAAGGAGATCATGGAGTGTCGATTTCAAATCAGAAGTTTAATGGACGGCGATTCCACAGCAGACTACAGGAGGGATCACCTTGAGAAAACAACGGAAGACCTCAAGGCAGTAGTCTGCAGTCTGTCTCTGGCGCTGGAAAAGTCGAGGGAGACACACGAAAAAGAGGTAGTGGAACGATTGCAATTTATGGGGGAATTTAAAAAGCTCCGCGCCAGCGCAGAACGATGGGCCGATGAAGAGAAACGACTTTCACGAGGATGGGAGGAGGCCCGATCTGCTCTTGAACGAGTAAAATCAGAGCTCACATGTGCACTTTCAAAGCATGAACAAGTAACGGCGGAGTTGAAAGATAGCCAAAAGACTGTCGTCATGGTTAATTCGCAGCTCAAGGATGTTCACGCGACGAAAGAAAAGCTATTGGAGGACCTCGAAGAGGCTCGATCGAAGGTGACGCAGCTCAACAAGGAGTTAGCTGCCTCTCGAAAATCACAGGAGGGGCTGGCATCGAAACTGTCAGGCCAGTCTCATGTCGACGTGGAGTTGGAAAATGTCACGTCCGAGTTGGCTTCTTGCAAACGGCAAAATGTACAAATGGAATCTCAGCTTAGCAAGACGAAGTCTGAGTTGGCCGCGGCTTCTTCGAATTCCTCACTGCTTCAAAAAGCAGAGTCCGACTTGGCTCTTGCCAAAGCGGACCTACTGGTAGCCCGAAAGCAGTTGTCACAAGGAAAGCATATTCTGCCGCTCTTGGACGCATCGCCCAACCTCAAGCTACCTGTCAATTCTGTTCCGCTTTCCTTCCCAATCCAACCGTATCGGTTTATCAAAAATGTCGTGGTACGTATGGCCAGTGATTCCCAGGTGGGGATTTTTACCTACGTTTCGTAGGTCAAGTCATTTACCGGCACGGCTCTGGAAGACGGCTATGTAACTGAGATGGGCGGCCATTCTGCGAATATCAACAACGGCTTTGGGGGCGAGTAAGCATTGAAGTTCCCGCTTGCCGTGTTTAGATTGATCCTTTGCAGAGCTGTTTACCTCTACCCTCGATACACGTTTGACAACAGGGAAGCTATTTCCAAGTTCTCCCTGCGCCTTCAGGACGAAAGTGATAAGTCAAAGACCGACTTGGCAAAGGGTTGTCCTAAACCCTTTCGTTATCTCGATAGCGACCGCAATCCGAACTTTGCGAACATTACCGCTATCTCTTTACTCCGCAGCAGTTCGTCCCAGAGCGTGCCAGAAGGGTGGGATGGGATGTTTGATTTGAACAAAAGTCGTGGGTCAGAGTTCTTGTATCTTGTTTGGAGGAGGATGCCAACATCCGTCACGACCATTCTACCACATCGATTTGTCAAAGATATTGTGGTATGCCATTTAATCTGTCTACTGATTATCTTTACTTCATTGGGTTGCTTTATAGGTTGAATTCTTTTCCACCAAGGAGGCGGTGAAACCTGGGTATCTTGAAGAGAAAAGCAATCTTTCTTCGGACATCAACGAGGGGTTCGGTGGCGACTAGTAGGTTCAAATAATTTGGATGATTTCGAAACTGCTGAAGCTAATTCTTGACAGCCGCGTCTATCTCTACCCTAAGTATACTTTGCTTTACGACGAAGCCATTTCCGGACTCTCCCTGATTCTCAAAGACAATCGGGATTCGTCTAAGACTGACTTAGCCATCGGTGCTCCCGGAAAATTCCGTTACCTCGACATTGAACGTGACTCCGATATCGATGCCACGAAGATATGCAATGTAATGTTATTACGCAGTAAACAGCGTGCAGGCTTACCCGAGGGGTGGGATGGTATGTTCGATCTAAATAGGTCTCGCGGGACTGAGTTTTTGTATTTGGTCTGGAAGGAATCGCCATAGATGCCCAGCACAGTTGATGTAAAGAAACCAGATGGAATACCCTTTTTTTTTCAGACCTGGTTGTGATAAAGTGTTTGCTCGAGTCACCTTTGTCATAACATCCATGCACAGAAACTCGTCAAGATAGTGTTCTAGGATATCTTCTGTATATTTACACAACGGGAGGCCACGTAAGTATCCTCTGCTGGAGGTACAATCTTTGCGACGTTGTCCAGGTGCTCAAATCGTGACTTCTTCTTACTCGCCCTCTCGAAATCACCCTCCCTTCGCCACGAGCCCAAGGAGCGCCCATCTCCCAGTTCTTCCCACCCCCAATCGGCGACACCTCGTTCGCAGCATGTTCATCATGGAAATCTCCACTCCCGCCTGTAGCAAACTGGCTCTTCTCGTGCCCCGTCCAGTCTCTCTTACCTTGACCGCCCATTAAGTACTGACATCGGCAGTTAGGGAGAGGGGCACAAAATACGGATTTGAACACGAGTACGAACAGAGGGGATGAGGAAGGGAAGATCAAGCAACATATGCGAACGTGTCCCTGGAACCATCGACTCGTTCAATGTATTCCTTCTCCAAGAGGATTTCGATCGCTTTCTTGATGTCAGGAATCTTTGGCGCAAAGCGTTGAGAGATCTGAGAGATGACTTCCTGGATCAAAGCCTGACTTTTGATGGTTTTCCTTGCCTTCATTATTCTACACGACAGAGCTCTATGAGATTTCCACTAGAAGTAGATGACAATAAGTTGACGTACCGAACGATCGTAGCTTGAATGACATATTTTCTGTGCTCATTAACAGCCTTCAAAACATCCGAAGATTCGGTCTTGACTTCGGCTTTGATTGGCTGAATCAGGTTGACACGGATCTTCTTCGACTTGAAGTCTGTTGACGAAGTAACAATTAAGCCACGAAGTTTCAAGAGAAGCGCGGGGAGCATACTGTGATTAAGATCGTACTGGTCCTTCTCCTCGTTGATCAACATCTTCACCTTAACCAACACAACCAGAACCTGGGTCAAGATGTCCTTCGTAATCGAAGTAGCAGTGACCAGCTCATCCAACGAAAGCGTATCGGCCCAGTTGTACTGCAATAGTACCGCCATCTGGTATGAGCTCGTCATCAGGATGTACTTTTGGTTCGTATAGTTCGTGCGCAGCTCATTCTTGGAGTAGTTCCATAACCAGGTGAGTTTACGGCCAGAGTGCTTCGTCTGGTAGTACTTCTGGAATCGGTCGTAGGTGGGTACGATCTCGGTGGGGATGACGAAATCGTGTGGTGGTGGATAGAGTGGCCATAGATTGGTTCCTAAGACCATGATGCTGAAGGTGATGACCATGTCACCGTGGTTTTGCGACATGCAATCCTTGAATGAGTCCGTAAGATCCTTGCTCAAACTCATGTCTGAAGCCCATGTCAAAACAAAAATTTGAGAGAATGTGGAGAATTTACCCGTAAACATGCGTTGGAGCTTGTCGGTGTACTCGAAACCGCAAGCCTCTTTGAGCTTCGAAATCATGTTGGCCTCGCTCTCGTCGGACGCAGAGACACCATGGATCAACCGTTTTGAAAGCTTGGTGGTATAGAATGTCTGGAACACATCCTTGTCTTCCAGATATTGAAACAGAATCATCTGGAGAAACCCCACGTTGAGCCCGCTGATCAAGACGTGACGACAATATAAGCGTACGACATGGTTCAAAGCACCCTCTAGGTCGTCTTCCTCTGCCATCTTGTTGTTCTTTCTCAAAAGCATGTCCAAGTACTTGGCAATAAGCTCTGGCGACTTGGTCGATGAGCCACCAGTAGCAGCGTTCCGATTGACAAATTCTTGGCAGGCTTTGTCCAAACTTGCAGCGAGTCCTGCCTCGCCCTTAAAACTTATGTTTACAGTCTCCGAATTCTTGTGGTAAACCTCGAGGAGCGCAGCCACATATGCTTTGGGGTCGACTTCTGCGTTCGCAGCAGCGGCGCCGGCCTGGCTAACCACATTCTCGATAGCGGAGAGACCAGATAGTTTGACGCGAGCTTTGAACTTTTTCCGGAGAAGTTCCAAACCTTCTTGAAACCTTGAAACAAGCGTATACATATGTTGCACATCTTCATCCTTATCGGAGTCGAGCAACGGTTGGAAGCTTTTCCATATCAGATCGGAGTGCTCGCGAATCAGGACCGCTTCACATTTGCTGACAAGCTCTTTTCGCGTCTTGCTGTGTAGATAACGCTCAACAAGATTCTCCTCCTCTCGCAGCCAATCTTCGGCTTTCTTGAGGTAGTCCAACACCGAATTTTCAGCTAGAAAGGCCTCTGATTCCTTCTTGTAATACTGCTCCGTGGCAGCGATGAATGCCGTTTCGAACTGGTCCTTATATATATTGAGGCATTCCTTACTAGGATCGGCGTTATCAAGGCCAAGTGATATGAATGAATCCACAACCCGCTTGATCAGACCCTGATCATCTACGACCTCGCCAGTCCTTTGCCGTGTGATTTGACGAAGTACAGCACCGGCCAGTTTCGCGTTGTCATTTTGTATGTGCATGAAGAAATGGGTTTTCCATTGTGACAGGGCAAGCTGCGATGTTATTAGGATGCTGTATGGTTTTCGGAAAAGTGACGGTCACCGTGTACACCTGATAAACCTTCCTTCCCTCGTCTTGCTGGCGCTTCACCCAGTGTCGATTGAGAAATGCGAATAAACGGTTGACATAGTTAGCCCCTCTAGTATAAGTGTCCCATTCGGTGGCGTAGTACCGCAGGAGGTCGACCTCTTGCAGAGTTTCGGTTTTCTGGATCACGCGTTTTCAGCCAATCC
>NW_001890263.1:0-4277 GCF_000143565.1 Laccaria bicolor S238N-H82 | reverse complement strand
TGCGAAGGTATGAATAAAACGACAAACCTTCTACCTCGTCCTTCACTTTAACGATATCCACCACTCCCCCAGACTCAGCTGCAAACCTAGCAACACGCTCATCAAGCTCGTCATCGAACAGTGAGTCCAACTCGTGGCAAAGCACCAATGACGGGTGGTAAGAGGGCGAGAAAATACATCCAGAAAATGTCTGTATCGAAAGAGAGCGGTTATGTTTGTGATTCTGATTGCGGTGGGTCGTGATTATGCCCGTTCGTAGCGGTTACTGTGGTGTCCATGTCCGTATTTTCGTAAGCGGAACCTTCGAAAGGAGGGGGTGATGCGAATTTCGCTTTTGATGTTCTCCACAGCGAAAACAGAGACTGCGAAAGCGAAAGATACCGTCTAGGTATCGTCCTCCTATGACTCGTGAAATAGTGCTGTACGCCCGTATCAGTCGTCATCGTCTCTTACGAACTATAATCTAAACACGCACATTATTGTATCAATCCCTTGCTCCGAGACTTCAACGAGTACACGTTTTGGTATCCTCATGAGCTGTCACCAAAATGCGTTGTTTCGACCCAAAAAAAGTATGGTCGCGGTTAAGAGACCTTTGTATCACTCTCAACCCTCCTTAGAGGCGTGATTGGGGGAGAATTGAGGGCAAATTTCTGGAGATGAAAGAGATTTGGACGTCGGCGTTGGTGGCTGCTGAGACGTGTGACAGATCCGTAATTGTCACACCAGAGCAAATCTCCTCCTCTGAGTCTCTATTTATCTGCGCATTCAACGGTAAATCCAACTTGTCAGCGGTTGCTGTAGTTTCCATGTCTGTATTTGCAAAAGTGGTGATGGTGGTACATAAGAGGAAAGGATGAGTGAGCAAAATAAATCAAGGTAGACTCAAGAGTCGACATGCACATACAATGCACATATTCGAGCAATATTCGAATTCCCTCCCCTCCTGATTCCCCTCCGTCACCCTCAAAATACTTCCAACATCCCTAGCCTGCATGTGCACATTACACATTACAGCTCACATACACGACCGTCCTCGGGGGTATCAAAGTGAGGAGTTAGTTTGGTACGTTAGGCGTACTGCAGGGGCAAGGGTATCATAGATAGCATTCGCGGCATTGACGGCTCAGGAATTTCTGTTCTGAGCATTAGTACCAAATGATGAGAGCTGTAGAGAGATTATTTACTGAAGTAGTTTTGGTATGCCTTAGCGACAACGTCGCGCTTTAGATCTAGCCGAGTATCGTATGATAGCATCTAATCCGAAAAGGTAAGTGTCAATTTTTCTGCGCACGTCACGGAAACCCACGCACAAAAAGTACTCTGGAGTCGTCTCTGCGCTCAGCATTTGGCGTGATGACCTCTGGCAAGTCGTCATATGAATGCAGGCGGCCTTGACGGTAGGTATGCACACAAATCTTTTCACCGGGTAGAGCGAAGGGCACAACAATCGCCCAAGGATGTCTTCCCTCCCGGGACATAACTATTCCCTCCCCTATATCAAGGTATCAGATTGGCTCAAACACAACAGGTTGCTTGCTGACCGTTAAAAGATATCGTCTTCACCTCCACCAGCTTGTCGAAGTTCCGACTCCGTAAAAAGATGGCTGACAAAGATAATTGGCCGTCTATCTGAGAAAGGAAAACCGTGGAAATGCTAGGGCGTAGTGGGCGTCTGCATGAGGACTCCGGGCTGTAGGAGAGGCGAGATAGGGCCGAGGTTGGGTTAGGTCAGGGAAAGTCGAATAAGCATGGGGATGGGGGTAGAGGATAGTTCTGAGTACTTCGCAGAAATCTTTTGTGAGTGCTCGATTTTGATCAGGATTCTTGCTCATCCATTCGTTTCGTTTCAAATTACAGCTTGGACAAGACTCCCTTTTGGTCGCTGGAGGGTTGACATCGAGCTATGGTTGTTGTTTCCATCAGAGAAGTGGGATGCTATACAAACTGTCGAATGCGAGTTCGAGAGTTGTAGCAGCGAAGAAATAGAAAGTTTTACGGCGAGAGTTTTCGGAGGAGATGTTGACGGACAAACTGGCTGTTCCCTGAGAATTGTGAATCCATACTTCAAACGCAAAGGGGCCCCGCTCATGTTGAACTTCACCCTACAACGCTCGCCGCAGCCAAGAGGTGCAGATTAAGAGCCATTTTAAGTCAGCCGGCGGAAAAGTGCAATCTCGCAGGCTGGTTGCAAGCATTGGCCTGGGTGCATTTATTACTCACCACGAGCCTATCCTAGCTTGTAAACGCAAAACGCCAGCTGTCCGTAGCGTATCTGTTCGTTGCCCTCTATCCCGCCCCCTTCCGGCGGCGTTCACGTGTTGGTTTTGAAAGTCTTCGCATCGCATTATCGTTACCTTGCTCGCCCTTCTGTCTGTCTGTCGGGTTTTTTTGTAGGTAGTGGAACGAAATTTGAAGCAGGCTTTGTTAGCTGAAAATTTGCATAAGAGAGAATGTGGTCCTCACGTTGGGTGAAACTGCGGATCTCCTTGCTGGGCGCGTTCCTGTGTCCATTTTGAATGTTGAACGTTGAACGCTGAGCTTTGGTTGCTGTTGTATGCTGCGACGAGGTCGTAGATGGAAGCAAGTGCTGACGTCCAGCGAATGTAGCCTTATCAAGCAGGTGTTTAATTAGATCCGAGAATACTGCTATATTGGGAAGTTCTTCACCTCGTGTCACATATCTTCCACATATTCTCTGTGCACATATGGATTGCCTTTAGTAGAAATATCTTCTTCCAATATCTTCGAAGTTTATCCACCCACGTAATTCTTAATAATTCCGACGAAAAAAAATTGATAAAATGAAATAAAAGATTTTAAATATCTTTCAACTAATTCCGGTAGTTAAAAGGTAGCATTATTATTAATATCTACCCCATTTTTTCACATTATTCCCAGTGGATATATAAGCCAGGGCCCGCAGTGTCAGAAGCTTCCTCATCCAAATCCCTAACCCTTGCCTGCTTCAACTTCTTGTGCTTTCTCTGCTCCACATGTTTATCTTTATCACGATTCTTCTTGGGACTGTCTGGAGCTTTTCTCTTCCCCTTCAGATCACCACGCTTCTTCAACTCTCCCTCACGATCTTTTTTGTCAAGCCATTTCTTCAAATCAGGAAAGCTCAGCACTCGACTGCTCCTTAAGTCCCACAAATCCTCAGTAGCAAGGCAATCCTCCTCCTCATTAAGCCAGTCTCGCATATCTGGATATTCCTCTGCTCTTAGGAATGTAGGCTTCCAGACTTGGTAGAACTGAGTCTTAGCGATAAAGATATGGATAAAGTCAACAATGTTGGGAACCCAGGCAGCTCCATCATCAAACTGCGACTTCCACTCAGCATCCTTGCTCAAGCCCATAACTTTAGGTGTAGCATTGATGATAGCCTTAAACTTCTGATAGGCTGACTGTAACCCAACCTTATCCAGAGAAGCAAGATCTCTGTCAATCCCAAGATATTCTAACAGAAGTGCTTTGTTGGCACTAGAAAGCTTTGAAGGACCAGTCACCTCAGATCTACTAATAGATGATGCCCGAGACTGTCCACGAGAATCAGAAGCAACAGACGAAGAGCGAGGAACAGATCCTGAATGAGAGCCTAGAGAGACAGAGCACTGATGAAATGATGGTGGAATCGCAGAAGCGACCATTTGCTCATGGTCGTTTTCCTAGACATAATTTAAATAAAATTTAAGCCAAGAATAGCCAATAAAACATACCAGAAGAATATGTGTAACTTTACCAATGTCATCCTCCTCCCAAATAGCATCCTCATCATCCTCAACTACTACATTGTAATGGCCCATGATGGACCACTGCTTCTTATCCAAAATATAGACACGATAATTGTGATCTGAGATGAAGCTTTATTAAACTTTGTATATTTATATATAGTCAAACACTTACTGCGAACAGGGGAATAGCTCTTGGCCACCTTTTTCAGAAGTGGGCCCAATGTCTCAAAACAGGGGGACTTGACATTTAGATGTGATGTGGCATTGTCGATAACAACATCAGAAGGAGGTTGTTGGACGATTGTGATGTTAATGCGACCATTAGAAAGGGGTCTGACCTCTTGTGGCGCATCATAAATGGAGTCACCTATATTGAACGAATTTCCAACAGCACGCCCACACAAAATACCCCCAGTAGAATGGGAAGACCCATTAGCAGGGACTTCTGTCTCAGGAGGTGCCAAATTGGAAAGATCAATATCTATGAATAGATCATAATAAATAAATAAAAGATTGAAACATAAAATAAAATATTACCCTTGG
>NW_001890264.1:0-5908 GCF_000143565.1 Laccaria bicolor S238N-H82 | reverse complement strand
TTTTTCCTTCAAGAAATTATCGAGTGGGTTGAAAGCAGGCTTCTTTTTGACTGCTCCTTTTCCTTTCTTGTGAGCTCCATTGAGATTTACAGCGGGCATGGTGCGCAATCCCCGTGAGCTTTGTTCAAGTGATTCCCCTATTCCAATGGCTGGTGAGGAGGTGCAATATCGGAGTGGATATCAAGTGGGACGTGTCATGATCGTTGAATCGACATTATCACTTGTTTTGTCTTACTACAATGGCGTCAGCAAACTTAACAAGATGGATAGCGGGATGACCACCTTTTACCCTTCGCTGGCATAGGAACGGAGGGAAGCATCTCATCGTCGTTACTATCCGCTAGTTGATCCTTGAACTCGAGAGAGGGAGAAGTTTCGGGGCTTGATAGCGTCGCCGCCTAGGCCCTGGTCTTGATATCCGAAATGATTTGAGAGGCTTTCGTTGCGGGATCAAGAGGAGTGCCATAGTGGCATCATTTGAATGACGGTCGGTATGTGGAGGCGTGCGGATGTGACCGAAACCGAGGCTGAAAGGGGAAGCATGGGCGCTGAAGCTTGGTGCCATGGGGTGAAAGGGGTGACGAAGAGAGTAAGGGGTCGATTTCCATCTGTGCAGCAGGATCGTCGTCGTTGTCGACGTCCGGAGAAGGGGGAAGCGTCTCCTTCCTCCGATGGTCGACACCCTTGACGTCCATGCTTTGAGCCTTGGACCGTGAAGGCGCCCGCTCTTCTTCATCGGATTGGCTGCTGGGAACAAGACTACTTGAGCTATGAAGGGAGGAAAGTCCGGGTGAATAAATGCGACGCTTCTTCAATTGAGGGGTTTGCTGAAGGGAAAGACCACGCATGTGTCAGAAAAAGGATTCAAGGAGGACCCCTGCTTGAACGTACCGCTCTCGGTCGGAATCTGTGTCAAATTCTGCATGGCGCCTTGCTGGCGAATGACATGGCTCAGGAAGTGGTTTTGAATACGCCTCAATGGAAGTGAGCTCACTCCTGGGGGTTGCGTGTCCAGGGAGCGGGAACGTATTAAAGAGGAGCTTGACAACGTTTGAACCATAGGCTTCGTAGGCGACCGTAAGACTCCGAAGAGAAGCGGTGATGCGACTTCTCCTGCATCTGAATGACGCGAGGCAGATGATTGGATCGCTAAACCTTCGAGGTTCGTGACAACCTGTCTTAGCCTCTCCAAATGCTAGATGTCAAGATTCTGGTTGAAATTCGCTTTGAATTCAGAAAAGAGGTGTTGAGGTAATAGGGTCTAGAAGTACATGTACTGGGCTCTTAGGGAACAGGGGACTGTGTCTTCTGGAGGTTGGCTACGCCGTCTTTTCCAATTTCCACCAAAGTTGATGATATCCTGCCTTCCAATTCTTCTCCAAGGCCGTGACCGAAGCATTGCGAGAACATGCACTCAAAGTCCTCGTCTGGGGACGCTAGATCGTCCAAAGAAAGCGCAATGGCGAGGGTTTGCGTCGAGTGGGCGCCTGCATCCCCATGTTGGCACCACTTCCTGTTTTGACATGTCAGCTGACAGCAACAAATAAGTATTGATGTTCACTTACTCTAACTTTAGCTCGAACTCAGGTTCAGTGGTCCCGGTATCATGAGGTAGAAGCCCGGCGATGTTTTCGTGGATCCACTTTGCGCGGGAACCCAAGGAAAACCGATAGCCTCTAACAGAGAGGTAAGCGTCTGTGAGGATTCGTCGGGTGATAGGTTCAAGTGTTGAGATCCGCGCCTTGAGTTTTTGTTGTTCTTCGTTTAGTTTTTGTTGTTCCGCCAGGCGTTCGTGTCTTTCTTGTTGCAGTTGCGTTTGAAGCTCGTTGAACTGGTTGCTGAGTTTCGTGAACATCGCCAGCGAATCGCCTGGTAGGCTTGCACAGTCAAAGGCAATGGTGTCCTTCGTTTGGGCGAGATCATTCTTTTTGCTGGGCGAGGGCGATAGCAAAGTGAGATGTTGTGCTGGAAACATTGAAAGGTCCTCCATCGTGAGGGCGATGCGCGCCAAGTCTCCTCGTGTGGTAGATGACTGCAGTGGAATGAGAAGGTCGCGATAAAAGAGTTGTTGTGTTACGGTCGTCTTGACACAACTGTTGAATAGGATGATAGAGGTGTATGTTGGAGAAAGAAAGGAGGGATCTAACTGTGACGTCACCTTGCCTGTCAATAATATGTACCATTGCCAATCAGGTACAAACAACGAGGTGGGTCTCCTCGTTCTGACGCAAGGCGTTATCTTAGGGTCGTGCACTCGTTCCTCGGGCTTACTCGTCACGGACCTTTTACAGATATTTGCAATATGTAAGGCTTGCTGTTAGAGAACGTTGTGGCTTTGCAGATCATAGTGCTTACATAAGTATCCCAGTTCATTTGAGATAAAGATTTAAGAATGTGTAATTTAAGGGGTACGAAGCAAACTAGGATAACATAATATTAGTGTAAGAAGAAAGCAAACAATTTCGTTATTCAAAGAAAGCAAGGCTACTCTAGCTTTTTGTAGGAAAGTATTGACGAAGGTTCATCCTGGGTTTACCATTGCTGTTTGTGTTGCCTTTTATCCAGGCATCACGTTGGTAATATATCCGCACAGACAAGGCCTTAACAGCTGCCTTGGTCCGAGAGCGGTCCAGGTGTGCAGCGCGGGTATCACCTGCAAGATGTTCCATCAGCCTCTTGGTTATCTCGTACTTAACAGATTCACTTACTGATGCCCGAATGCAGGCTCTCAAGAGCCTGGCAGAGGACCTGCAATGGTGTTTTGGGTTTGTCTTCTCCCGAGCCCAATTTGTTTGGACTATGACGACCAAGGGGCTTTGATCTCGACTCCTCGCGCTCCTCAAGCGCCCAACCCTTCACGTTCGAGAGGGCAACACTCAAAATGTAGACGTTGAATCCCAGGTTGACGTAATCAGTCTCGTCGTGGAGATCGAAAATGCCTGACTGGTCCGAGCTCGTGAGCAAGAGAGCATTGAGGATTTCAGAAATGGGAGGTAGATCGGAATACTGCGCCTTTAAACTTATTAGGGTAAAATTCAGAAATCTGAGTTCAAGGACTTACTGGGGTGACGGTTGCCTGCTCGGTGACAATGGAAAAGGCTGCGTACCGGGCAATTCGCAAGGAGCGACCTGTGCCGGCAGCCAAAAAGGAAAGCAGGTATGCTTTGTTTATGGGCTGACACGTTGAAATGCAATTTAACACCTTTGAACAAATGCGAGCTTCCTACAAACCAACAATTCAGTTCATATTCGAAAGAGTGTTTTCTAGCTCACAATCTCGGAGAACACCTCGCCCTCAGGGCCAATGCTGTTGCAAATTTGGTTTATCACTGTTGTGATATCTCGTTGTAGCGGCAGAGAGGTTGAAGGGTCAGTAGCGATTAGTAACAACGCTGCTACCAGGTCTGGAATGTCTTCCACGAGTAGCTGTTGAGATCTGGAAAAGCAGACAGTTGAAATTCAGGTCGTAGCCAATGAGGAATCAACATACCGTGCACACGAAGCTACTAGCTCTACCAAACGATACAGCGCTCCCTCGCGACTTGTTGAATCGATCGATGGTGGGTGTACGGAAGACTCCGTTGCCCATCCTATAGAAGACATCGGGGAGGACACGGCTCCTAAGCGATGGAGAGCGCCTAANATGCAAGAGAGTGTGACCCCACAAGGGGGATTTGGTTTTGAAGAATATAACCGTAACAGAGCACGGAACGCCGCTGCATGGATTGGTGCATCACTCGTAGAAAGGGCTGATGTACCCTGATGTCAAAACGTAGCATAAACCAACGGAGGAGACACTTGCCAAGATTGCACAGATAAGTAGTTACTTGAGGTTGCGTCACAACTTTACTGCTGAATAAAAAGCCGGTGTCAAGCAAGAGTGAAGCTTGTGCGAGGTCTTGTAAAAGGGATGAGAAAATTAGCCAACAATTCAGTGAGAGGTGATGAAATTATGCACCTCCACGATCAAGTGCAGACTTAAAGAGCTGAAGTATGCTATCTTTTCCTTCATACTGGAAAGTCGGAAAGGTTTCATCAACTAGCATGCCCACTGAGTCTTGCGTTGTCCAAAACGGTACTCCCTTGAACTTTTTGTGGGCGCGTTCTTGATCCTTCAAGACCCTATCACTTTCCAAAATACCTATAATCGCCTTCCCGCCGTTGTCGCCGAATAGTCTTCGCCTATCCTCTTCAACCAGGGTTATAGCACCGAGGGAAGTGAAGCTATTATCGGGGCTCAATGGGGTGTTGAGCCATTGATCACGTTCTTTCACAGCCTGAAAGGCTGCGCTCTCAGCTTGCTCATCGGCCATTTCGTCGAATAAATTATTTTTCCCCTGCATGCTGGCCAAGCTCTCAGCACAACGGAAGGCCTCAGCTCCTTTACCGCCCTTCTCTGCTTGCCTTTTTTCCTTTAAAAAATTATCAAGTGGGTTGAAAGCAGGCTTCTTTTTGGCTGCTCCTTTCCCTTTCTTGTGAGCTCCATTGAAAAATACAGCGGGCATGGTGCGCAATCCCCGTGAGCTTTGTTCAAGTGATTCCCCTTCTCCAATGGCTGGCGAGGAGGTGCGATCTCGGAGTGGATATCGAGTGGGACGTGTCATGATTGTTGAATCGACATTATCAACACTGGGTTTTGTCTTACTGCAATGGCGTCAGCAAACGTAACAAGATGGATGGCGGGATGAGTACCTTTTTTCCTTCGCTGGCACAGGGACAAACGGAAGCATCTCATCGTCGCTACTATCCGATAATTCATCCTTGAACTCAAGAGAGGGAGTACTTTCGGGGCTTAATAGCGTCGCCGCGTAGGCCCTGGCCTTGATATCCGCAATGATTTGAGCGGCCTTCGTTGCGGGATCAAGAGCAATAGGCGAAGGCGGCATAGGGGCATCATTTGAATGACGGTCGGTATATGGAGGTGTGGGGATGTGACCGAAACCGGGGCTGAAAGGGGAAGCAGGCGTTGGGCGCTGAAGGTTGGTGTCATGCTCAGGCTCCGTCAACGGTGAGGTGAATCTAGAAGTTAGGGGGGACGAAGAGAGTAAGGGGTCGATTTCCGTCTGTGCAGCACGATCGTCGTCGCTGTCGACGTCCGGAGAATGGGGAAGGGTCTCTTTCCTCCAATGGTCGACCGCCTTGACATCTGTGCTCCGAGCCTTGGACCGTGAAGGCGCCAGCTCTTCTTCATCGGATTGGCTGCTGGGGACAAGGCTACTTGAGCTATGAAGGGAGGAAGGTCCGGGTGAAGAAATGCGACGCTTCTTAGATTGAGGGGTTTGCTGATGGGGACGCTGTGTCAGAAAAACGATCCAAGGAGGACCCCTAATGAACGTACCATCCGTTTGACGTGAACTACCGAATCCTGCTCTCGTTCAGAATCTGTGTCAAATTTTGCCTTGCGCCTTGCGGGCGAATTACATGGCTCAGGAAGTGGTTTTTGAAAACGCCTCAATGGAAGTGGGCTCAGTCCTGGGGGTTGCGTGTCCGGGGAACGGGAACGTTTCAAAGAAGAGGTTGACGAGCCGACCGTTTGAACCATAGGCTTCGTAGGGGACGGTAAGCCTTTCCGAAGAGAAGTGGTGTCTTCAGATACGTGACTTTGTAGCTTCACCTGCATGTGAGTGACGCGAGTCGGGTGTGTTGAGGAACTAGACTGAGATAAGACGGTCTGAGAGGATGCTATAGAACTGACGGTTGCTTCTGAGGAAGGTCCAGTTGAGTTGGAAGCAACTGTGGCCAGGGAGGATGACTGAGACAAAGACTTGGGTTTAAAAAAGTCAGTGATTGGCTTCGTCGCATTGCCAGTCAATTTTTTGGAGCTTTTGGCCATCGCCACCAAAATAAACGCGCTTTGCCAACGGCAAAGCTGTGGCCAGCGCTCGTTGTCGAGTCAAAAGCGCGCTGT
>NW_001890265.1:0-6017 GCF_000143565.1 Laccaria bicolor S238N-H82 | reverse complement strand
CGCCATGGAAAGATAAAGAAGCTTGGCAAATTCTAATACAACAGCATCTTGATGCAGGACGTATATGCCTGTCATCTTCTCTGTGCACTTCTCCAGCATTTATTGTGCCTAAAGCAAACCCAAACATATTACTGCGGTGGGTCAATGACTACTGTCAATTAAACAAAAATACTATCACTGATAGCCACCCACTACCACACATTGATGATATATTGAATGATTGCACAAAAGGAAAAATCTGGGCAACTATTGACATGACCAATAGTTTTTTCCAAACGTGAATGCACCCTGACCACATTCCACTAACTGCTGTAACAACACCATTAGGCCTTTATGAATGGCTTGTGATGCCCATGGGTTTGAAGAATGTGCCAGCAATACATCAGCAATGTGTTACCTTGGCCCTGAGGCAATACATTGGCAAAATCTGCCACATATACCTTGACGACATTGTTATTTGGTCAAATATTTTGGAGGAACACAAGGCGAATGTGCAGACAATACTGCAAGCACTCTGTGATGCATGCCTGTACGTCAATCCAGACAAAACACATCTATTCACAATGCAGCTGTGTCACTGGCACACACATCAGAAACCATGTCTTCCGTCAATGCAACCCTTAAGATTTCAACTGATGACACTTTCCTTCAGGAAATCAAGGCAGGGTACACTGAAGACTCCTGGTGTAAAATCTTAGCCTCCACCACACTGAGCTTACCAACTCTTCAACTGTGTGACGACCTCTGGTATATTGGTGATCACCTTATCATTCCTCACACTTGTGTAAGAGGCCGTTGCAAGCACAGCAGATATGAGTCCTCTTTTTTTGCAACTGTAGTAGCATTTATAGTGTAGCTATATGTTTAAGCCCACATGTTATCATATATTAACAAAAACTATATATATATAGTAATATATATTTATTTTTTAGAGTAAAGTACTACAACTGCATGCCGCTCAACTGACTCACCAGATGAATTTTTCTCTACACTGGTCTTCAAAGAATCTTCTGTAAAATCAGTAAGATGCCCCTTCTTTATGCAACGTCTCTTAGTCACCATACCATCATGATACCACACCTCTTTTCCAGGGGTAATTATATAAGATGTAAAGTGAAATCCACCAGAATAAATTATGCCTCTCAGTGGAAGGACTGTGAACTTACCATTGGAGCCTTTAATACGAATAGTCTTGCTGATTGAGACTCTACTTGTATTCAAACTGAATACAAGAAGTGAAGGGGGTTGATCATACATTCGGGAAGTTGCCATTGGAGAACCACAATCACATATGCTTGGTTCCATGAGCCATTGTTGCAACCATTCATTAATTGACTTGTAAGTTCCATCAAGTATTGACATGACTCTCTCAGGTGGATTATCAAGATCTTGAAAAAAATCACATGTATTACATGATACTCTGCGGTAGCCCAAGCTAATGTTGTGATGTGAAGTAAAAATGTATGAGATTAAATCCCGGATATCAGTCCCAGTTTGTCCACTTGGAAATAAATCTGAGTTTTCTTGTTTAAGTGATGCACGCACATCATTCCTAACATTTTCTAAAGTTTCAAGACCTCTGATAACTTTTTTGTATCCTTCTGACAATATTTTTCCTTGGTTACCAAATGAATAAAACGATTTTGTCCAGCTTTTTGGATTGTAAATCCAAATCTCACACAAAATTGTAAATAGAGAATCATATGAGCAGCTGTAATTTACTGAATCCCAAAGAATCCCAACAGGAGTTTCAGGTGTAGGTCCAAAGCTGGCTCTAATCTTCTTTGATTTAGGTTCATCAGAATTCAGACCCTCCTCTGCCTTCCTTTTTAGTGTAGATGCAATTGTCTTTGATCCCTGTGCAGGAACAAAACATCCTGTGACATTTTTACTTTTCTTTTGTGATTGAATGTTGACCTCTTCAGTTGCCTTATCAGTGGTTGATTTTGTGGTGAGTGTCCATGAACTATCAGTAATCACTTGGAAAGTTTGCATTGGATAGATTTCACTCCATCTGATTGGCCCCATCACATGCTGTGGACAATACCCCTTCCCTTTGAGCTGTTGATACTGACATAAAACAGAATTGCGCAGTTGCCCATTGATTGATTCAGGTAATTGGCCATTGTATCTAAGGTTGGTAATGTCATCAAGAAGCTCAAGTTCTCTAAACTCTTGTCGAAGATAACCAGATGCACCACAGGTGATTTTTGATGGGTCAAATCCTTGTACAATTACAGTTCCTTCACATGTTGCACTTCTAGAAAGAGCAGTATAGTAAGATAAGTGGTTACAACAGCTGTTTAAATCCACCACATTAAATGGATGAGTCTTTCCTTGTGATGCATAGTCCGTCATTGCAAAGTTGCAGCACAGACACTTGAGAACAAGATATAGTGAGAGTAACATCACTTGGACAGATACATTCAATAGACCTGCTGTTCTTTACTAGTGGAACTACATTCTCAGGCAATCCCTCAATCTTGATTGTCTTGGCAGGACGATCAAGCTTTACAAACAAAGTTTCAAGGATTCATTGTCCACTTGGGCCCAACTTTGCATCCCATCCAACGATATGACCTTCTTGACCTTTTGTTATACATAATTCTGTTGCATCATTATTTCGTATTATAGCTGGCATACCAATACACAGTGAAAGTTTTCCAGGAACATGGTCAGAGGCAGAATGACACAAGTTCCAAAGTAAATTTTGAAGCTTTGGACTGATAGTTTTGCATACAGTAGTTTTCTTAGGTCTTCCACAAGGCTTTTTCCCAGTGACTGGATCACACTCAACCCCCAGTGTATCCACAGAGTAAAAGTCAGTAAGTGTTTGGCCAGTATCTGTTGCAAAATGTGCAGAACCTAATTCATTAATTCAATCCTTCTGGGAGTTCAGAGCAGTAATGATAGAGACATTTCTGAAACGTTTGTCAGCCAACTTTGGCTGGTTAGGTCGCCTTCCTGCAACACGACTTCTTAAAAATATAATGTCATCAACAGTACATGCTGCATATCTCATATTTTCTAGAGCTGTCCTTAGCTTGGCATCTTCCACTGATTGTGTATTTTGTCTCATATTTTTCCGTAGCATCACAACAGTAGTCACTTGGTGCCAAAGTGCTTTACCTATAGCAGATTGCTGCCCACGTTCTGACATGGAGGCATCCACCAATGTGCCAACAGTTCCATTGTAAAGGGCCTGGCCTTGGACTGGCATAAGCTGTGCAAAGTCACCTGCAAAAATAATATTAATTCCACCAAAGGGTACATCCATATTGTTTCTTCCTTTGGCCAGTTGTGCACTTATTTTATATAGCTCATAACATGAGGTCATAGACACTTCATCTAGAAAAATATAGTCTACACCATCTAGACGAGATCTGACCTGTGCCATGGTTGAATTCTCATTATGGTTTCTTCGGGAATCACTTTTTACACCTAAAGCTGAATGGTATGTTGAGCCATTCAATAGAGCAGCAGCAGATCCAGTCGGTGCCAATATCATAATTCTATGTGCCTCATTACGTTTATCAAAGAGGGCTATTAATGCCTTTATAACCTGAGATTTTCCTGTTCCACCCATACCTCCCAGATACATTTTAAGTTGCTCACTTTCTTTCAGTTGCATGGTTGGCCACAATTCGGAATGCTCTTTCCTGCTCTTCATTCAAACTGAATGTTTGGGCAATGTCATCTATCATTTTCTGTTCTTCTTCTTTCTTGGCTTTGAATTTTTTGTCCAAGTAGCTGATATCATCTACAACCACTTCATTTTGTGATGTCCCATTTCTTTCTTTATCTGCTTTAGCCACTGGAAGGTTCTTTGAACGTGTTTCAAGAAAGAGTTTCTTTAGTGACTGTACAAGAACATTCCACTGAGATCCAGTTCGTTCTTCTTCTGGCTTGAAGTTTACATCCACTGGATCAATATCACCAATGCATGGATCAAGCCATCCTGCATTTTGAACTACATTCTCAATTCTGTTCATTTCATGAAGCTTCTGATTATTGATGCTATTGGGGTCTCCCAACATATAGAGTGATTCATCAACATCCAATGGACCATCTTCACCAAAGTCAGGAAAGTTAGCATCAAGTTCACCTCCAGTGTCATCCCATGAGCCCAGTATTCCTTCTCTTTCACCTTTCTTCTTCATCTGTGCAGAATAGTCATCTCTGGCATCATTACATTCATACTTGATATTGAAATTATTCATAAGCTCAAGTTGTCTTGCTGAAAATGCATAGCCACAAAAAGCTTCATCCCAAGACTCATCTTCTAGTTTCAAATATTTGCCATTTCGCCAAGGTTTGAACAAAGAAAGCATAGTAGAACAGTAATATTCTCTGTCACCTTGATCACAGCGAGGTAAGCCTCCGCCAACAAAATTTGGTATAAGAGCATTCTCCTCATCAACAACAACTACCTTGTGTGTGCAATGTTGAGGGTGATCAGGTAGAAACTCTTGGCTATCAGGTTCATCATTGTAAAAATTTTCATAGTTGTTAAGTTCATCATCAGAATCTTCACCAAGCAATTCATCTATTGATTCATCTTCTATATCACATGTAGTTGCTCCACCGCCTAAGAAATTGAGTTCATCTTCTCCTTCGGTAACTGATTCATCATCAGATTCAACTTCATTTTCATTTTTGTCATAGTGAGCATCGAATTCCTGCTGCTCCTCTTTTGTGTGTTTCTCTTTTTTTGCTTTTCTTATCCAGTCATATAAAGACATCTTCTCATAAGCAATAGGATGGTAAATATAATCATAAACATTTGACAATCCAATGTACATTCCCTCATATTTTTGCAATACTACTTTCTCTGGCATTTCTTTCTCATCAGAAACAGCTGACTTTGATGTGTCGTTTTCTGTTGTAATCATCCAGGGATTTCGAGCCTCTCTTACAAAATTTTTCCAATAGAAAAGTGTGAACTTGTGACTTGTATAGTGGTCAGGGTTTCCCAGCAGATAGAGAGAAGCCATAGGACTTCCTATTTCCATCCTAGCAGTTAATGCATTCACCATTTTTGTCATCAATCGACAAGCAGTATTTTGCCTGTCATCATTACCTCCAATCATTTCAGAGTTTCTGTTAAACACTTGACGAACAGCATCAAAAGCTGTATATGAATTTAAGCCAGTTTTTGTTACATATTCAGTGATATATCCAACAACCGCCTTTATTGCTGTACCTGACATCAAGCTAGTAGTATCTGTGTTGCAGCGAAGAAGATATGTTAGCTCAGGTGTGAATGTATTGAGCCACATTTCACCCTTCTTTATTTTCAATGCACCGCTCAGCAGATCAACCATTGTCTCCTCTACAATCTCACGTGGAAAGCATGCCTTACATTGGCCTTGTGCATTTAGACACCCTTTCCGCTTCACTTTTGTAGGGTCTTCCCCATCTATCTCAGGTCTGCGGCACCCATGATGATTTGATCTAGATAAAATATCATCTGTTGTTGCATGAAAATTACCCCACCATACTTTAAGATTAGTGCATCTTAAACATTTGTTGCACCCTCTATTCTTGCAGAGAGGAGGTGGAGGTATAGGCATAGTATGGGTTGGATTTTTGTATTCTGGATCATTTTTCTGAGCATCTTGACATTGAGCTCGAATATCTTCAAAGGATCCTCCATGAAGTTCTCCTTTATGTACTGATTCAAGATATTCAACAATACATTTTTGAAAGTCAGATGAAGGATCCATAATTCGATCTCGTATGTCTTGAGGAGATAAGGCACCTTTTATCCACTTGTGTAAGAGGCCGTTGCAAGCACGGCAGATACGAGTCCTCTTTTTTTGCAACTGTAGTAGCATTTATAGTGTAGCTATATGTTTAAGCCCACATGTTATCATATATTAACAATTATATATTTATAAACTATATATATATATAGTAATATATATTTATTTTTTAGAGTAAAGTACTACAACTGCATGCCGCTCAACTGACTCACCAGATGAATTTTTCTCTACACTGGTCTTCAAAGAATCTTC
>NW_001890266.1:4722-5771 GCF_000143565.1 Laccaria bicolor S238N-H82 | reverse complement strand
CCGGTTTGAAGGCGAATTCACCGTAGCAGGAGCGAATGGCACCGTCGAAGAGTCCAAAGGGCATACCATGCACGATACACTCCTGCAACAGTTCAAGGGACGAACATGGTCCGCATCAACATTCCTCCCTCTCCTTCGCATCCACCATCCGAGATTGGGCTTGAGAAGCACAATGAAACGGCGATACCCAATTCGAGTGATTATATGCGTATTGCGTGGAGTAGAGGTTGAGTCCCAAGTCCAACCTTTTTTAGATCTCAACTTCCTTTCACGTCATTCAGGTCCACGGAAAACCTGGCATTTCTCCTCACTGGAAACCTGAAATCAAACACAACATCCTCAGGCACGCGAATTCTAGCAATGGAGGAAGAACTTCGCGTGGCGATGAAGCATAAACGACGAAGCAGAGTTTATGTTGTCCGATACAGGGAAGTTTGGATGAGGATCTGGATGAAGGGCTGATGAAATTTGAAGTGGAAAAGAGGCAGTTGAGGCGGAAGACGCGGGATTCGAAGTGGAATTAGGGATTGAGGCGGAAGGAAAAATTTGGATGATTGGAAGGGCCGGGACGGGCGCGATCTCTTTCCGCCATGTTTGTTCGCACTGGCACACCCTTGCATTCTCCATTTCCAGCCTCTGATCGTCACTCTGCGTTATTTGGCCCAAGATGGGCTACGTCCTCGTGCGGCTTTGGCATCACTGCGTGCAGACAACTTCCTTGAACAGCGTGGAGTCGAAGCAGAGGCGGTTGAAACCTCAGTGATTTCTCGACGAGGGTGCTTCGATTTGATTCCCATATTATGACTGGCACTAGGTCGGCCATGTAAACTTGGATGGCGGGATTGGGATCTCAAGGGGGGAGTACAAAGGAGGGTCGAAGCCATGCGATTATGGTGGGTTTATGTGGGGGGTGTTACCTAGTGCTTCAATGAGTTGTGATTTACACCGACGTACTGGTTGTGTACGAAGACTTGTACTGTATGTGTTTCCAGAGTGGTGGCCGCCTTTAGCAGGACTTGATCATCACGCGCTTCTGTTACTGAGGGTAG
>NW_001890266.1:0-4187 GCF_000143565.1 Laccaria bicolor S238N-H82 | reverse complement strand
GAAATGAAATTCGCTCAATAAGTGGCGCTTAAAACAACTTAGGCTCAATCCCAATGAATGGGTGGTAGTCGACGAGCGTACTCAGAACCCAGAGCTGCCAGTACTCTCCTTCCGGTGTAGACAACCTTATTTTCCGGAAGTTTGAGGGTACGAGACACCCACCAGCAAGGATGACGGCTGCTGAAATTCTGGACGTTTCTAACGAGAAGAAGTACTGGCGCTCAATTTCTCAGGTTAGAGAGTACGTGGTTCTGGCGAAGCAAGACAAGGAGGGGATGATTTGGCGTCTTTGTCCCGATGAAGAACCTCATCCTGCCTTGGACGGGAACAGGCAAGGTAGCCAACACAGGGTGCGTGTATTGATTTATATGTTGCTACTTACTGATCCTATGGTATGTCTAGGAATGGTTCAATGTTGCTCTGTTGAAACGCACAATGCATTTTGTACGTTTGCGGGTATGGGTTAGAAACATGTCGACCAAAGATTCTTGGTGATTCGCTCGACAAAGTCATCGATAGAATGACTCCAGAGGAAATTGATACTGTTGATTCCCAGTTGCAATCTATTCAAGCCAAGCTAGCGGTTAAGCCAACCGTCGTCGGGTGACTCGTATCGCAACAAGTCCTGGCCACCATAGAGGGCGCCTCCCACAAGCGTTCTCCAGCGTATCGGACTTTGTCGAATACCATCAACAACTTTTGGGCCATGACATCCCGCTTTGCTTGGTGGAAGACATTCTCGCTGCCTTACCTCGCGACGTGTCCATGTCTTTTGCCCACAGCGGCTTCTTCCCAAACAATGTTTTTTGGCTCGCGATCATTGATTGGGCGACTGCTGGATTTTATTCGGAATTTTGGGAATATGCTCGCATGCACGACCCTATTTACTCGAGCCCTCGCGCTTGAAGAAAGAGATTCATAGCAGCCATGCAGGAGTTGATCAGATGCCGCCCACCATTCCACACGACAATACAAACTCTGCGCATCCTGCTGGATCACCAGTCGCGTCCATGCTCGATCTTTTCATTCCCCATCACTCTCGATGGCAGAGGGTCCGCCTGAGATACAGTGATGCATCGCCTGATATAGTTGGGTTCGCTTGCTTGCCGTTCCATGAACACAACGTATCCTTTACTTGAAGAGGTATACTTACTGGTGGGCACAAGAAGGTCTAGACCACATCAAATCCATGATGGTCTCGGCACCACGGCTCCATTCCTTTACCTGGCTGAGCGAGAAATCATACAAAATGCTCTCCTTTCCGTGGAAGCAGCTCACACACTTCTCGCAGGGCCCCATTGCCACTATGAACGAGGGTCTTCGTATCCTCACGATCTGTCCTCATCTCAAATCCCTGGAGCTGACGCTCTTTCTTCGTATGTTTCCCGTCGACGACAACGACGATCCATTTGTCCACAACACTTTAGAATGCCTACATATAAGTACTGCAGGTAACCTGGCAGTTCTTTTCGGCAAAGTCACTCTGCCAGCTCTGAAGGATCTGTCGCTCTCCGAATGACATGGAGCCTCACCCGACCCCCCTATACAGCTTGGCCAGTGGCCACGATCCCAGTTCCTTGCATTCCTCCTATGTTCAGGTTGCACCCTCAAGCAATTTATCATTCAGGAGTGTGATATCTCAGAGATAGCGGCGTGCCTGGTATATCCATAGATATCGAAGTCATTGGGTTTGTTGTCTATCACGGAATATCACCAAGAGCATATGTGCATGACGGAGGTTCTTAGGCGGTTGACGTATACCCCATCAGCCATCTCGTCAGAAAACGTTCTGGGTGGTGGGGACGACCAACTGATCGAGGACACCCCATCGGAGACTACCTGTCCGAATCTCACGACCATCAAGCTGTGGCGATGCATTTCTGCCCAGGATGGAAAGGTCGCGGATATGGTTGAGTCGAGGCGTCGTCGAGGAATAGCTCGCACAGCAGGGCAAAGGCTCCTCTTCAACTTCAAAGGGCAAACCCCTGAGAGAGAGAAGAAGTGGCCGTTCAGCGGGAAATCGTTGGGAGTGCAGAGGACTTTCAACCGCAAGCTAGGGGAAAGAGTGGATGAGCGTGATTATCTAATTCATTTTTATCTTTCCGCAAGCCCTTCAACAATGGTACCCCCAGTTCTCTGTCATTGCTATCCGTCGTTGTATACTTTACCACATTAGGGCTTCCCTCTCCTTGTGAGTACGTTGTAATTTGGAATCTATCCTCATCTTCCATGTTTTTAGATGGAGTTCGGAGAATGCGATTGATAGAGTCCTTGCAACTGGAGTGACCATCATCACCACCACTGTTCACCGATTACTAGGATGAGGCTGACTTCACCAACCCTAAGAATCCCAACCACGTCGACGCTTAGTATCCAGAGTACACAGGTACTAATTGCTGATTTGTTGTATCCAACAACATCTACCCTCGTCTCACCTTTCACCCACAGCCCTCCCAAGCGAACTCTTCGAATTCCAGACGCATCCACGTCAGAACATCCCAAGAAGTTATGCGGTAACAACACCGTGTCCCGTGCAGATACGCTACCGGAGCCTTCTATGGAGGCACGAAGGTTTACAAAGTGCTCGACATCTGCCTTGGAAGAATAGGTATCACAGCTAGGGGATCATCTTCACGTCAGTCACCTTTAGGTCGTCTTCTTCCGTGTTTCGTACACACACATGGAGTTCATTTTCTGATGCCTTTCTCTTCAGAAATGTCTATTGCTGCGATGCTGCTGGATAAAACTTGGTTTACTTATAGCTGATTAAGAGGCTTAGAACCCGCAAGCCTGTCCACACAGTTACGTAGGAGGATTCTTGGCCATCCGCGCCTTTGATTCTGTGTAGTCCTGCTGCTACCCGCGAAACTCCCAAGTCCAACTTGTCGTTCGTCGAGAGAAAGAAGGGGCTGGCGTTAGCCTCGTCGGTCTCCGATCGTGCTACCTGGGGCGGAGAACGGGCTCAGCGATCACGAGGCAGGAATTCGGTTCAACGATTTTTCGGAACGACCAGAACGCTCAGAGTTCGAAGGAGCACGTATGACTGATCGGTCCCGAGAATAGTGCTTGGAAGTCCGGTTTTTCGGTTTTTCAACCCTTTTTTTGAGCTAGAACATTGCCATAAAAATTCCCTGCTACAATTGGGGTTTACGAACACAAAATTTCAGGGTCAGTCCAGTCTTTTTTCCAGTCTAAGACCGGAAAATTTTACTTTTCTGGTGCCCCAGATTCATTGGGGAATTTTAATGGCAACGTGCTAGCAGCAAAACTGACCAAAAAGGCAAAAAACCGGACTTCCAAGCACTACCCAAGAAACTTCTTGTCAAGTTTCTGCGCTCACAGAAACGGGGCTGTTGAACGTTACTGTGGTGATGATCTGTCGTAGACACCTCGATCTGCTATTCAGTGGGACTAAGAGTGGTGGTGCACAATCCCTGCTAAGTGTGACGACCAGTGACATGCCATGTGACAGTGTCACACAGCCAATTTCTTGAGACATTGAGTTTGTACTTTCCACAACACCAATTCAATATATTTTTTACAATGGGTTTGATGGAATTAAGTGAATGAATCCACTGAGAGAGTTTTCCATGTAAGAATTGTAGTTATTGCTCCAAAAATGCGCAATCAGCCTGTTTTCCCTGCCAAATTTGGCACTCTGGAGAGATTGGTTAATAACTTTTCAACCGCTGCACATATGAACATGATTTGTAGGAGGATTTTACTTAGAATTTAAATTACAATCGATCTACAAGTCCAGAAATTTTATTTGTGGCCCATGTGCCGAGATAGCCTTGAAAATGGGCACTTTAACATGGTTAAGGGGTAGTAATTAAAATTCTGGACTCGTAGGATTAAAGCCACATACTAATCGATGATTTTGTCTCTGCAAATCTAAGCTGAAATCCTATCTGTTGTGAAGCAGATAGCTCAAGTAGGCAACCTTGGGTTAATAGGTGCTGCTGCATAGCCATCAAAGTCAAATACATTGTATATTTTTATACATCTGAATAGATATTATTTATACGATTCCGGTGCATTCTTTTTCATGTAAATCGGTGGAGAAATGACTGAGCTACGTTGTTTACAAGTCAGGAGAAGCATCACTTGTCCGCCAAATCAGGAATGTGCCTGTGTAACGGATGTGACGCATCACACTCACTACGTCTCATCTAATCTACAGATCT
>NW_001890267.1:0-5831 GCF_000143565.1 Laccaria bicolor S238N-H82 | reverse complement strand
GATCTCGCGCAACTGACCAATAGCATCGTTGAACTCCAAGTGGTCTTCCACATCGTCATCTCCGTTATCTCTCCTTCCTTTCAGAGGCACGCAGAAAACAAGTGGTTGGCTTCCTTCAACTCCGCCTTCTCGTCGTGAGATGAACAACGTGCTCTTGTCATCTGTGATATTGATGTTGATCACGATCCAGTTCTCCGGAAGGTCCCCCGTCTCTGAGGTCGAAAGTGATTGAACGTCAAGGCGTCGTGAGCGATATTTTTCTCGGATAGAGGTCCAGTAAGCTTGAATCAAAGTACCTTCTCGCAAAGCACTGTCTTCTGCATCATCATCGGACTCTAGATCAACGTTGAATCTTCCAGGGTGTTCTATCTTTGGCCGAGGACGAGGTGTCCCATCAGAGGTGATAAGTGGCCACTGGAGGTCGTCGGACTTCTGAAGTGCGGAAAATTTGTGTTTCAATGGATTCCAACATCTCTCTCCGCAGAGTGATTGCAGTCGAAACATCTGTGAAACCATCAGTATCCCCAATCACGCGTGTCAGAAGCAATCTCACCAAGTAAAGTCGCAGTGACCGCTGAGCCACCATTTCCTGGTCTACCAAGGGAGGTTTGGAAGGCTTTGATCAGTGCGAGAGAGATCGCAGCATCTCGAAGCTTGAGGACGCTACCATTCCGAAGTCAATGACAGGTTTGCTTGGAATAGCTTCTCCGCCTCTTCCAGAGCGTTCAGAACATCCTGAGTAGGTAATGCGAACGCAGCCTTGTGCGTAGTCGACATTCCCATGGGAATAGCGATTGCTACGATGTACTGGTAAGGTTCTGCAACGAACGTGAGAATGAATAACTCACTAGACTCGGTGAGGGAGCTAAGGAACATATCCATTGTAGAGAGTTAGTTTGCCCATGAGAGAGTTCTCATTCGCCTTCGAAATCGATTGGGTCAGATGTGTGCATTGAAAAGAAATCGAGGTTTCTTACCTTCATTCGGGATGAAGATGGCAGGGATAAAAACTTCTCAAGCAAGCCATTGAGGTCTTCATCTGGCTGATTGCGTCGTGACCAGACTGCTTTTGTCAGAGAAAGGTAGCGAAAAATGACCATGAACGTACTTTGCTGGTGAAGAACGGCTAACAGAGTGTCAGGGAGAAGCTTCGTCCCCAAACACCAAAGTCTCAAATTGCTGGAACGCGCCATCAAGCCCCTCCAACATTTTCAATGTCGAAAGATAAAGTTCTTGCGCATTCTCATGCTGAGCGCTTCGCTCATTACGCTCTGCTCGGAGTCGATGAACGATAATAGTGTCAACGCCTGGCAGGTGAGAGAGTAACGCAGCAGCTTTTACCAGTGTTGCATTTGCCTCCTGCAGTTGACCAAGATGAAGCTGAACCTCTGCCTTCCGAGACAACGCACGACTGTGGGAACGTTCAGTGCTTCAGCGAGATCCTGACCCTGCTGTGCAAAGTGCTCAGCTTCCTGGGGAGATCCACGCGTCAAGTACATTTGCGACAACGCGAACAGAGTGGAAAAAAGTCCGTGAGCTGTCCGCCACTCCAAATCATGTCTGAAAGATCGCGGAGGGTATGTCTTGTTCGGCGTAGGCTGTGATTGTGATGGAGCGGATGTTTGTTCAGCCGTAAGGGCTTCTTTCTTACTGTAGTTCGTCAGCAGGCTCGAGATCTTCATGCACTGAGGTGGTAGTACTAGTACTAGTCTGAGTTGAGTTCGCGGCTCAACCGGCCCGCAAGGCACGTGAAAGGCGTGACGCGTCACAATATCTTCTTCATATCCTCAGCCTTTCATCGTCGGAAGAAATTTTTATTATATTCACAATCTAAGCCGTAGTAAGATGCTGATGTTATTGAAGAAGAAATTTTGAATTTCTTCTTCATTTCCTCGCTGATATTATCCCTGAATAATTTATTATTTTATCTCTGATTTATTCTCAATATCTTCTGTGAATAAATAGGCCAATGCCCCCAGTGACATGACTTCTTTCTTCACGTCAACACCCTCAAGTGCGCCACGTAACCACCACCACCACAAACGACCCGGCCGCCCAAGAACTACGACTACCGCCCAAGAAACGAACGCGACAGCCTCACGACTTGACAACCACACACAAAGACGACAACGACCCCGGCAGGCGAGGACGACGGTGACGAGGTCGTGACCAACAAAGCCTGGTAAGCAGTCACCACCCCTCTGTTCTGCCTTCTGACACAAACCAAGTGCTACGTCATTAGATGACGAACAACGACATCGGTCGTTGTTCGTCGTTCGTCGCATTTGTTTCGTCTCGAGGACAACGAAGAACGCCCAAATAACAGAGACGATCACGGATGAAGACGAAGATGTGGGTGGTGTACCACGGACGAAGACAATCGTCCACCAACGACAACGACCGCCACCAACGACAACGACCGCCACCAACGACAACGACCGCCCACCAAGGTCCACGTGCCCCCACTGACGTCCACAGCGCCCACAAACGACCACGACTGCTCAGCACCGACAACGAGCGCCCGCCAATGACAACGAGCGCCCACCAACATCCACGAGTGCCCACCGACGTCCAGAGCGCCCACCAACGTCCACGAGCGCTCACCAACGACAACGAGAACCACCCACGAACGTCCACGAGCACCCACGAAAGACCACGATCACCCACGAACGACCACGACCACCCACAAACGTCCCAAGTGCCCACGAACACCAACAAAGGCGACCCCCTGCCAACGAAAACGACCGCCTGAACGGACGCAAGCAACGACGGGCCCAGGTCAGCTCCCCCTCCTTCCATCACACCCTTGCCCCCTTCCCTCGTCCATCCCCCTTCTCCACTCCCTCCCCCTTTTCCACTCGAACGACCCAACAAGCGAGCCGGGCTACGTCTCAGTCAGCGACGTGGCAACCACGACGGGCGGCGACGATAACGCCGTTGCCGTCGTTGTTTGATTTTTCATCCCTCCATCACACCCTTGCCCCCTTCCCTCGTCCATCCCCCTTCTTCACTCCCTCCCCCTTTTCCACTCCATCCCCCTTCTCCACTCCCTCCCCTTTTCCACTCCCTCCCCCTGTTCCACTCCCTCCCCCTTTTCCACTCCCTCCCCTTCTCCACCCCTCCCCCTCCCCCACTCCCTTCCCCCTGGCTCACTCCTCTTCCCTTACTCCCTTCCCCCCTTCCTTACTTTCCCCCTCCCTCATTGCCTACCAACCCCCATCCCCCCTCCCTCATTGCCAACCACCCACCTCCTTTCCCCCTCTTCCCCCCTTTGCCTACCACCCCTCTTTCATTGCTTACCAGCCCTCTTCCTCACTGCCTACCACCTCCCTCAGTCCCTCTTCCCTTGATTTGAGTTTCAATGTAGTAATGTAAATTTATGTAGTTATATTGAATAAAATGCACTTTTCTCTTCTGGATTCTACAGTAATTTATTCTGGTTCAAGATATAATTGAAAGATATATCCTGGTTCAAGATCTGGTTGAAAGATATATCCCAGATATATCCTGGTAATATATCATGGTTGAGAATGTAGTTGGAAAATGCAAAATATTGGTGAAAAATAATGTATCTTGATTCAGGATATAGTTGATAAATATATCTACTTTTGTCAGGTTAAGAAATGTTTGGCTACCCAAGAAATGTTTGTGAGATGAGGTTTAGAAATGTTTGTTGGGATAGGAAATCTTTATAAAAGGCAAAATACTTTTATCAAGTTAAGAAATGTTTGGCTACCCAAGAAATGTTTGTGAGATATTTCTTTACCAAGTTGAGGAATGTTGGGCTACCCAAGATATCTTGGGAAACATTTCTGATCAAGTCAGAAAGGTTTGGCTGGCTAAAGAAAGTTTCATAAAGATGTTTATCTGGTTCAGGATATTTTCTCCAAGTTAAGAGATGTTTCAGTTCCAAAGAAATATCTGTGAGATATCTCTCATCAAGTTCAAATATGTTTGCCTGGCTAAGAAATGTTTGAGTTCCAAAGAAATATTTGTCAAATATGTTTGCCTGGCTAAGAAAATCTTTATGATATCTTTCAGATATTTTCTACATGTTTGAGTTCTAAAGAAATATTTGTCAGATATCTCTCATCAAGTGCAGATATGTTTGCCAGGCTAGGAAATCTTTATGCTATCTTTGGGATATTTTTAACAAGTTAAGAAATGTTTGAGTTGCAAAGAAATATTTGTGAGATATCTCTCACTCACTCCACATGTTACAATAAGACACCTGCCTACATCTACTAAGAGACTAAGGTAAACTAAAAAGGATACCTTGACAGATCAGTGAATGAAGGTAGCAAATGCATAGCTAAGGGAGGATGGCCTACAGCAGACTGGGTTGGTGTGACGAAAGGTAGAGTGGTGGTGCTAAGAAAAATTATGTAAAGTCTCCGTATTCTGGTGTTCAAACATTTTGACTGTCAAGAACAAGGTGACAGCATCAGTAAGATCCCTGGGTTGACCAGGCCATTGTAAGGGAGGTGGAAGTGGAGTGTGTGAGTTTGAGGGAGGGTACAGGGTTGGATACAGATGGATGCGAGTTGAGTAAGTTGGATGACAACGTGATGTTGAATGGATTTGGGTGAAGAGTTTGTTGGGTGCAAGTGTGTGTGCAATGAACACAATTTCATTCTCCAACTGAGTCTGGGAGGTGAATCTGGGAAGACTTTTTGCGGCTGAGGCGAAAGCAAGCACAAGCTGCGCTGGAGGTGGGTGGGGGAAGACGGCGGCAGTAAGAGAAAATGAAGAGAAGTCGGTTCGGGGCATGATTACTAGAGATGCAAAGGGGAGCACAAGGTTGAAAGGGAGGAAGATTGGAGGTGAGAGGAGATGCGGTCATGGGCCAAGAAAGGTGTGGTGGAGATGGGTAAAAAAGTTGTGTTTGAGTGCCAAAATTTCACCCTAGATTCAGGGTGGTACTGAGCAATTGACTATCAACAAGAGATGAGTGCCTGAGCTTGGAGTCTCTGCCAGAACTGCAACATTGAACCCCTACCACAGGCCGGTTGTTGTTGTTGTTGTTTGCCTGGCTAAGAAATCTTCATAATATCTTTCGGATTTGGTCTACAAGTTAAGACATGTGGGGGGTTTGACTGGGGGGGATGGTAAGATGCACTTGGAGATCTGGGAGCTGAAGTAGAGGCAGAGGTGGAGGAGAGGGTGGTCAAAAAGTGGAATCATATGACAAGACCCAATGGGCAAGGAAGTAGGTAATTGTGTGCATTGAGATATTGAGCAGAGATTGGGACAAGAGAGAAAGATGGTGAGAGAGTGAGTGAACAGGGGTTTGGAGGAGAAACTTAGATGAGTTTTGAGTGGTGAACATGGCAGATAGAAGCAGGGTGTCAGTGAAAACAGACTTAGAGTGGTGAACATGACAGAGAGAAGCGGGGTGTTGGTGAAGACAACCTTAGAGTGGTGAACATGGCAGATAGAAGCAGGGTAATGGTGAGAACAAACTTAGATGAGTTTCGAGGGGGAAAAAAAAGCAATGTACAAAATGATGAGAAAACTGCACCAGAAAAACCAAGTTTTTTTCTTGAAACTGGGACCCCAGATACCCCATGACACTGGTCGGATATGTTTGAGCCATGTGACAAGGCTAAAAGATTTTTCAGCAGTGTGACATGCTTAGAATATATCCAAGTGATGTCACACCACTGAAACATTTCTAGCCACTCTGGCAAACCTCAAACATTTCTGGCCAGTTTGACTTGGCTCAAACATTTCTTACCAGTCTGACACACTTCAAACATTTCTTACCAGTCTGAAACCCTTCAAATATTTCTGACCACTTTCACTTGACTAGGATATTTTGAACACAATTT
>NW_001890268.1:4403-5600 GCF_000143565.1 Laccaria bicolor S238N-H82 | reverse complement strand
CATTTTAAGACCTTGAGGATGAACACAGTGCAGACTCTGCATTCAAAGATTTTCGCAAGAAGATTGGACACTTTTTTACAAGATATCTTGGAAGATCGGTAAGGTTTGGACCAAGTGATCAGGTAAATTTTGACCTTTGAAGACTACTCTTGTCCACTTATGATGGTATCTGAATTCAATAGATCAATCCCTTTCAATTGCTAAGAGTTAACTATGAATCAAAAGATGACTGGTGTGTAGCCACTGACCTTCTTCGTGCCAACCCAAAATTCCATGGCAAGCCACGATATGATTGCATCATTGTCAAGATTGATGAGGAGAAGTATATCTTTGCACGCTTACTCTACATTTTTGGACTTCAAGTTCTTGACAAGGAGTATCACATGGCACTTATCCTACCCATGGATCTTCCACCTGATTTGGAGAATCGTGGACGGGATAATGACCTTCGCTTCAATCGAGTCAAGGCCCGACATCACTCACTCTCAGTTTTTATCTCTGTTGAATCAATCATTCGTGGAGGTCTTCTTGCAACAGATTATGGATCACAATATTCAGATGAGTATCTGGTGATGGACATGGATTCGGATATGTGGTTGAGGATGAAGTCATTACCCCTTGCACGCAGAGTAGATTTAGGTCACTGAACATTGCAATGAATTGTTCTGTTGCTCAAGGTTGGTTTTCAGTGTCTTGGTGTGTCTTTGTATGTGAGGCTGAGGAAGATGAGTGCCACACATAAAGAAAACTTTAAAAGCTTAATATACTTAGTCTCAACAGCTTCCAGTTCAAGTGAACATTGATGAAGGTAGCCTTTGGATTGTGTTGAAGGTTAGGTAGGGATGTCCAGGCGATGCAGCTGTGTTTTGTCAAGAAAAACTTCAGGGTGGACCCTAACCAGAACCCTTCGTTCAGCAAGGATCACACACATCAAGTCCCCCTGGGTCTCATGCAATTGCTGATCACTCAGATGAAGTGCTACATTGTTTGAAGATGCCATGTGGGAATGACTAAGCAGACAATACATTGGGAATATTCACACAAATGAACACTACAATAATAGTCTGTTGCTCTGAAAACAATTTAAATATGTAGAAATAAAGAAAGGCTTCCTATATATTTTAAATTCATTGTGAAATAAGAACAGGCATATCTTCTAATAACTCTAACAAAACCAGTGCAGGCTGGCTTGGGAGT
>NW_001890268.1:0-3983 GCF_000143565.1 Laccaria bicolor S238N-H82 | reverse complement strand
AAGAGTGAGATGCTTTTCTGTCAATGTTCCATTATTCCATGTTCCCCACACTGGTGGCACTCACTGTTGACTTCAGATGGAAATGAAAACCTGAGGCACTCTGATATAAATAGAATATAGACATAAGAATTATATAAAAAGGAGGTATAGATTAGTGTAGTATCTGATACAAATGATGATCTGTAAAAGTATTAACAAATAAATGGTTACATAGATCAAGAACATTGCTGCTTGTCCATTCCTTTGGCACAATTGATGCCCACCAGCCAAATTGTCCCTGCTACCAAAGCCGAAATTGGGTACAAAGCCACCATTGCAAGCATCACGTCAAACGACACCATGGATACTGTTTGCATAACAGATTTTTTTAGCTGCCCAGAAACAATACTGCAATCCAGTCTGACATCCGTAAAGTCCAATGATGGACAAGGAATCCAAAAGCCAAAGTTGCCAACTGCACTGGTTATGCCTCTGCTGCCACTTCTGTCCCCCCTTCTCTGCCCTCATCATGCCTTTCTTGCTTCACTCATTCTCACATCAAAGTTTACTCAAGACAAGTGCTACTGAGATCGGCACCCATTCAAAAGTTTAGAGTTATTTAATCTGATGCATGTCGATGAGGTAATTAATTAGCCGCAAGGCAAAGTTTCTCCAGCCCATGCTTTTCAAAATGTATTATCATCAGTTAAGTTACGGAAATTTAATTTTAGTCACCGGCCCGACCTTGTCCTTTCATTTTTCCATTACTTGAGCTGACACGCAATAATGCAACAACGGATCAAATTATCTACACCTAAATTGTAGACCTTGCATACTGCATGTTGTTGTGATTCGTGAAAGCTCCCCTTAGTTTATTCTGATGATGTCGCTCACACCATCGATGATTGGCCTTGACTCCATCTCCACATCCAGATCTGACAACTCGACAGCCAGTCACGGCAGCGTCAGGTCAGAGCTTCACGCTGGATTGGACACTGCCGCGCTTCTTAAGGTAAGTATGACTGACTGACTTATGGCCATCACCTTGATCTCCGATTTTATTAACTTTTCATTCTTCGGCCAGGCACTGCACGATGCGCATAGCCAGCACGATGCACATAGCCAGCTCAATGCTGTGAAGGCTGAGAACCAACAGCTAAAACAAGAACTTGCCGCTTCCTGTTGTCAAAACAATGGCTCCAAAGCTCCGTCGCAAGAACTTGCTGCACACGACGAAGAAATCAGTAAACTAGGGAAAGTTTTTGCTCATTTTTACTTGTTCTGGATTCAGCAGAGCACACCTTCCCCATTCGATATTTCTCGCCCTGACTTCACGTGGGATAGCAAGGACCGGTACCTCGATTCAACAACAAGATTAGCCAGCCAAACTGCAGAGCTCTACATGTGTGTTCCTCCTCAATACCATGACTACATGGTGAAGCATGAGAATTTCCGAAGTATTGTATGTGATCTCTCCCTCTCCCATAGATCATAAAAACTCACAATGTGCTCAATTAGTTCCGAGCGAGCGTCTCATCAGGCCGCTTGAACACACTTCTGCGCACGCGTGGGAGCGCAGGGGCAATTTTTGGCCTTGACCAAAGCCTCTTCAACCACAATCCCAAGTGTGACGAGAAGCGCATGGAAGCTAATCCTGAACTTGCGACACTTCTTGGCTTCAACCCCTGTGGGAAAACACCTACAGCACGCTACCCCTCAAATGCACCAGTTCTCTATACTAATGGCAATATTCATGATGAAGAGGGCATGTTCAGAAGTGATTACTTGATCTCCGTAAGTATTTCTCAAGTATTTTCATTAATGGACTTCTAAACACTCGTCGTACTACTTACAATACTAGATGGCACGTCTCATCGCCTATGGCCCACGATCGTACACATTGGAGAGAGCTGCATTCAACAAAAACAGTCCCTTTCACAGCCATGTAGATGGTGTTACCTTTGGATTTATTAGCAACACTGCAGTCGTCGTACACTTCACAGCTCTTCATTAGGCATATAAGTCCTCTGGCTAACAAAATTATTAGATTCGTTTTCTTCTCAGAGGTGATCTTGAGCTGAACAAGCATGGTGTTGGAAAACTTACAGGAATCAACTACGCGAGCGAGGCAGAAGCTTACAAAAAGCTTTTAATCGAAAATCAGGATGCGCCAACCGTTCGAAAGCTCCTGCAATACTGGAACATGCAAGTTTTTCCACAATTCCTCCTCGCTCCCGACTCACAGGACGAAGAAGAAGAAGCACCACGTGTCCGGGTTGACGCTGATGAAAACCCAGGTCTCGATTCCATGTTCCGTGGACTGCGTATGGGAGCCGACACTTCTTCAGCTCCCACTTCGAAAAATTCTAGCTCACTCCCACTCCCCCAGACCCTTCCAACCGATGTAGAGTGCGTGAACGCCCACTCAGATGTGGAACAGGCGCCGGATTTGCATCCAAACGTGGAAGTGCACACCCCTGCTCCTGTTGCGCCCATCTCCCAATCAATCAATCCACCCCGTGGACGTCATCGAGTCCCCACGCCTGTTCCCTCAACCTCCGAGGCTGTTGCTGATGTGCCTGCGCCACCCACTGAAGCTCCCTGTGGTCGACGCCCAAAACAGGTTTCGGTTGTTCACGTTGATGCTGATTCAGGTGCCGGAATACCTGCGGCGCTCGCTCATCCAAGTCGGCAGATGCGTGGTGCAAAATTGAAGGCAAATGCGAAATAGCTGGGTCCAGCATTGTGAGGGCATCGTCGACGAGCAGCCGTTGAATGGCGATTGAGCATGCTGAGCTACTACATCTGTGTTGTATCAACGTCTAGCTACTGCAATTGACTGGATTCACTTGTTTATTGCATTATGGACCGACTTTTTTACTTATTACTGTTCTTTTACCTATCTAGCTAAGTTTACGAGGAGCGAGAACAGCGCTCTGTATCAACTGTATTGCGAGCCTAGTGCTTGTCATGACAAATTAAGCTAGATATTATTGCTAAATATGCCCCCATAACCAAGTGGTAACTATAGCCAAGTCAGTAAGCACGTCATAACAAAGTAAGTAATCAATAGGTTCAGAGTTTGATTCCCTCTAATAACAATTGTTCAACAGTACAAAGTAACAACACGACTACAAATCCGCAGATCGACTAGTAAGAAAATCGCACATTACAATTGAGCTACGAGCTCACTACAAATTTTCGTTTCATTTACAATTGAGTGGTACCTTACAATTGTCCCTTTGCGTTAAAATGGATAAAACTATTCAGAAACCCCCTTTCTGTGAGAAATCAGGGGTTTCTGTGTGTTAAGCGAGAAACCCCATGATTTGTTGTTTGCCCATCATAATGTGAATTTGTGTGCCTTGCCATTGCCAAATAAGGGCATGTGACCACACAAAGCAAAACCCACAGTCTGAGTCTCAACCACATCGCGCTCGTTCATCTTAGTTCTGTGGTATCAGTAATTCTTATGGTGAGGCCTTAGTCAAGTATCCTTCAAGCATTTCTAACTGCCTCTCCCAGTATTTGTAGTATATCTTTCAAATTTGCTTCCATCCGCCTGTAGTACCAATTTCAAAGATTTCAAATGTGATGGTGCCCAGCACGGTAACACTCCGAATGTGCCTGTTGCTTGCCCAAGCCATGTCTGCAACCTGTAAGAATGACTGAGAGCTATTTTGAGGTGCTCTACCACCATGGATCTGCCAAATTTTCGCTCCTACACATCTCCATTGCCACATTTGGCCTTCTCCTCGAGCTTTTTCAACAATCTTACTATCACTCAAGCTGCTGAATACTCCTATCCAACTATTGCCCCTATCGGATCTGTCAGTTCTGCTAGATTTTTACCCGAAGTTCCCTTTTCTGCTGCAGCTACAGTCATTATATCTGGCGAGGTCATACCAAACTATAATGATCTGAAATTTCTGACCTCCAGCATCGAGAATGAATATACAGCAGGTTCACGATCAGCTGAAGTGAGGTTCCGTTACAATGGGACG
>NW_001890269.1:4518-5765 GCF_000143565.1 Laccaria bicolor S238N-H82 | reverse complement strand
GTAAAGTTTGTAGTAAATGGAGAAGAAGTTTTACTGAGCCTGAGAGGGATCATATACCATGGGGATAATCATTTCACCTCTAGAGTTTTTTCATATGAAGGTAAAGTTTGGTTCCATAATGGGATAACCACCAAAAATAAGTGTATAGAAGATGGGCAGCTAGATGATAAAAGCAATAATGATCTTAGATACTATCAAGATCAGGAACTTGTTTTGGCTGTATATTCTCAACTTTAAATTAGAACTTTGTCTTGATTACGAGTCCTCTGAGTTTACGAAGAGACTCGTTTATTACCTGGGATCTCGAGACTTTTTTCAGCGCGGTAACGCTGAAATTTGACTTTCTCCCACGAAAATGATTTCTTCCCACAGTTGAACGCCTCATCCTCCTCATTGTATTTTCTAGTCAAATCTACCAAATCATTGCTTAACACTTGCTTTTAGCACCCTAAGCATATGAATAGTGATGCCTCTGCTCTCTCTTTACTCAAATTATTTGCTAGCCCTGTTCTTGCAAGCTTCCTCAACATTTCCACAGTATTATCAACCCCATTCAATTATATTTCTTTATATTCAATGTATAACAATCAACCAAGGCCTCAACCTTTTCATAAACAGTTTTGTTGATCATATTCAGGGAGTTTGGGAGTATCCGAACAAGCCCACATGCATGCCAAACAGATGAGATTAAGGTGCTGAGCAATTGTGAGCATAAATTCAAAAAGGCAAATATACAATTTGACTTACCTCCATGAGGCCTCAACCATTTCACAGACGGTTTGGTGGACCGTTTTCAGGGAGTCTGGGGGTATCCAAACGAGCCCATGTGCATGCCAAATGGACCAGATTAAGGTACTGGAGCTTGTGAGCATATGTGCAAAAAAGCGAATATACAAAGTGACTTACCTCCACAAGGCCTTAACCATTTTGAAAGCGGTTTTGTGGACCATTTTCATGGAGTTTGGGGGTATCCAAACGAGCCCATGTGCATGCCAAACGGACCAGAATAAGGCACTGGAGCTTGTGAGCATATGTGCAAAAAAGCGAATATACAAAGTGACCTACCTCCACGAGGCCTCAACCATTTCACAAACGGTTTGGTGGTCCGTTTTCAGGGAGTTTGGGGCTATCCGAACGAGCCCACGCGCACGCCAAACGGTCCAGAATGAGGTACTGAGAGCTTGTGAGGATATGTGCAAAAAAGCGAATATACAAAGTGACCTACCGGGGATCCTCAGAGTCGACCG
>NW_001890269.1:2318-3651 GCF_000143565.1 Laccaria bicolor S238N-H82 | reverse complement strand
GGGACTGTTTGTGGAGATCAGAGTATGACAGTGCTGAACAGTCACATTCTATGATTCTGAGCATGCAACTAAGCTGTTTAGACCAACTTGGTGAGTCCTCACACCTTTGATCATTGTAGTCCACTAGGCATTCCAATGACTGTCCCACTACCTGAGTGATCACTATGTCAAGTATTGGTTCCACAATGATAAGAAACATTTCTATGTTTTTCCTAATTTTTGCTCATTTTATAGTAATATGTAGATTGAGTACTATATTAACTAACTGTTGCATAACATTATCACTAACAGTATAGCAATATCCTCCAATTTTCTCTGAAATTTGTGCTATTTTATGACTATTTTCCGATAGATTACCATATTTGGAAGTCCACTATGGACTGTAAACACTATATATAATGTTATGACTACTGGTAAGGACATCCTCCAACTTTTTCTGATTGCTCTACTATTCTTTAGCTATTTTTGGGTTGATACCATTTTTGCAAATAAATCTAGCCTCATAGACTATATATACTTTTGATAAGTAATACATAGTCATGATAAGTTAATTGTTTATAATCAAATGATGACATGTGATGAAGGGTATGTATATATTTGGAAGTATTTCATAGAATCTGTAAACTATGATTATGACCATAAAGTAGACATTGAAAATGTTGAATGTTTTGGATTATGATCTATTTATTTGTATTTGTATACATCCATTATCATTTTAAAAAAGTTCTGCAATTAAGGGGTGCTGCTCATAAAAACCATGTCATTTGGACCAGAGTTCGCAGAGCTACAGAGAATTCTTTACTTTAGCCCCAAAGAGATGAGTAAGCAACAACATGTGATGAAGGGTATATACATATTTGGAAGTATTTGGTAGAATCTATAAATATATTTGTAATATTTTCAAACCATGGTCATACAAACATGATCATGAGTGTCAAAAATACATTGAAAATGTTGAATGTTTTGGATTGTGGACTGTTTATTTGTATTTGTCTACATCCATTGTCATTTTAGAATAGTTCTGCAATTAAGGAGTGCATACCACAAAAAAAAACATGTCATTTGGACCAGAATTGGCAGAACTACAGGTAAATCTTCATTTTCACTAAAAATGATGACTAAGTGATGGCACACCAAGGAAAATGATGACGCACGAACGTTTCCTGATCACATTGATGGGAAACGTTCGTGCATCATTGCAAGGCACAAGAGATCCTCATGATGTCATCACTGCAGGTCATATTAGAAATTCCAAAGGAAAATACTGTAACTCTGCCAGATCTACCCTGAATTTCATGCATTTCAATTATGTAAAATTTAGGAGTATGTTTTA
>NW_001890269.1:0-1045 GCF_000143565.1 Laccaria bicolor S238N-H82 | reverse complement strand
TACAACAGGAGCGCTTTACAGTGTAGAGCTACAACTTCCATTTTTTGACTATTTTTGGTAACTGGTCATGTGACCATCATCCCATTACATGGGCCCTAATAGATAAAATTATTCCTCACTTGGTTTTCTCCAGTTTTTGGTCAAAGTGGATGATATTTTCTTCTTGGTATGGACTCTGAAGGTAGTGCCTGACATTCTATATACCATTCAAACTTTTTTTCAGTTTTTCCACTATTTTCCAGCAATTTTTGGATCTATTACCATATTTGGAATTGTACCCTTGACCCTGACAATGTTACCAAACATTATCACAGCAATGGCCATCCATCATTTTCTTCTGATTTTTTGCCTATTTTCTGGCTATTTTTTGTTATGTTACCATATTTGGAAATAGACTCTGGACCCTGACAATGTTACCCAATGTTATCACTAGCAATAAGCACCATTCCCCATTTTTTTCCTATTCTTGACCATATTACTTTATTTGGAACTAGAATCCTGACCCTGACAATGTTACTCAATGTTATCACTAGCAATAAGCATCATCCTCCATTTTTTTCTGATTTTCTAGCTATTTTCTGGCTACTTTTGGATATATTACCATATTCAGAACTGGACCCTTGACCCTGACAACATTAACCAATGTTATCACTGCAATGGGCACCATCCCCCATTTTTTCTGATTTTCTAGCCATTTTCTGGCTATTTTTAGGTCTATATTACTCAATTTGGAACAAGACTCTGGACCCTGACAAGATTACCCAAGGGTATCACCACTATCCTCCATTTATTTCTGATTTTCTGGCTATTTTTGGCTATATTACCATTTTGGAAATGTGCACTGGACCCTGAAAACAACCTCCAACATCATTACCAACAGTAAGCACCACCCCCCCAAATTTTCCTGATTTTTGTGCTATTTCATAGTCATTTTACCTCTGAAAAAGTGCACATCTCCTTATTTAGAAATGTACCCTGGACCCTGAAAATGACCTCCAACATCATCACCAACAGTAAGCACCACCCACAATTTTTTCTGATTTTT
>NW_001890270.1:5253-6024 GCF_000143565.1 Laccaria bicolor S238N-H82 | reverse complement strand
AGGCGATTTCTCCATGCAAGCCCACCTTGATTGAGTAACATTTCTTTAGTGGAACTTCTATCACATGTGCGTATTTCCATACGCCTTGGACAAGTTAAAGTTGAATTCTGCAATAGTCAACGGGAATGGCCATAATTTCAATGGGGGAGGTCCCTTCTATTGGGTAAATGCGATAACGGAAGTAAAATACCATTGAACGCTAAATGACCTCGTTTAGGATGGTACGGGTCTCAAGGGTCTCAATTCCAGTATACAAAAGCCAGATCCTATGATGAGGTTTGCTCTGTGTTGCTTTTCTTCCCGCCAAGTTCTCATTGTCTTCTGGCAGGATCAGAATGTCAGGAACTTTTCAGGTCAGTTTTCTTGCCTCTTTGGCATACATTCAAACTTCTGAATGATTGCTAACACATGCTTTAGAATGTGACAGTGGTCAACTCGCCCGCGCGGGTTTTCTCTGTGTCGAATCCCGCACCCTTGTTGATGACAAAGTTGACAGTCGATAACTGTAGGAGGCATATAATTTATTCCACGACTATCCATTTAATCGTCGTATAGCTCAAGGAGACTACCCCAATAACAGGAGCTATGGGACTGCCGCTGGTAGGTTCGTTCAACTTCGTAAACAGAGATGGACAATCCATCCATCCTTTCAGGCCACAACACCGATGGATTCGACGTGAGCGGCCATGACGTAACGATTCAGAACTGGTATGAAGACTCAAATGAAATGCTGGGTACTTTCGCTTACTATCTCCTAGTACGGTTCATAAT
>NW_001890270.1:2246-3337 GCF_000143565.1 Laccaria bicolor S238N-H82 | reverse complement strand
TCTTCGTATAAGTAGCTACCTCGAATTCAATAGAATACTTACCAACCCTTTTTCCGATTTCGCAGTTGAAGCTTCGGGATATACTAAAAAAGGTCGGCATGAGCTATCTTGCGAGTGCGCCGTCGTGGATTGACTCAGGCTGGCACTCTTCCCTTCTGCAAGCTTCACGATCCGCTGCTTGCTTAGCTCAGATGTACACGCCGACACGATATTTTTTAGCATGTGTGTGTTTGTTCTGGAAATTTATGTCAGAGTGGTTCCACAGATGCGACTTTGAGGGCATGACAGCTTACAGATTTCAGCACTTCAGCACTCATGCCCTCCCACTTTGAGCTAGCGTATTCAGTACCCCTTCCGTGTCCAATGTCATTATTGCTACGCTTGTCTTGACGCTTGTACTAGGTCAAGGGGGTGCCGGCATTGAAAAAAAAGACCCGGGGTCGATTTTTTTTTTAAGGCGACTTGAGATGGACTAACTAACTAACGTAATCAGGAACATGTCTATATATAGTAATATGACATCATTTGTGAGTGCTTCCCCTGTGTCTTGCACAAGTCATGCAGGCAAAATTCCGGGGTGCTTGCACATGTTCCACACATTTTAGATGGAACTAGGCAAATAACGTGAGTTGGAAAATCACTCAGTTCTCATAATACAATGTACTTACCCAGTGTGTCTCGCACACCTTGTTTGCATATGAGGATTTGATGAGGATACACAGCTACCACAGATTGCGAAGCCCTCCGCATCAAGGGCAGGTGGCTCCGTCTCAATGGTGTGATACATAGAATGTGTGAAACCAATGTTAGACATACTGTAGATTTTAGGATATTGTTGGTCAACGGTAATTCAAGTAATGTCAAAAAAATGCCCAAATATGGCAGGAATTAATGAATATCTTATATCACGGTGCTTGATGGCCTCTATTGGAGCTGTATTCCTCCCAGTACATTCTGTAGTTACCATATTATGCTGCAAGGTACTCAACTTGATGATTGAAGGCCTTCTGCCCAAGGCATCCTTTTTTTTTTTTCACAGCCTGCGGCTGGACTAACTAACCGGGTCCCGGTACGGGATTCCCGGGCCAGNA
>NW_001890270.1:0-1066 GCF_000143565.1 Laccaria bicolor S238N-H82 | reverse complement strand
TCATAAAATACACCATTCTTAAGAAGCGGGGGAATCATAGCCTTTTGTCAGAAATTTCCCTGGCGCCTAATAAGGGTTATTAGGCACCCAAGGCACCCCTAACCTAATAATGGCTTACAACGTTGCAGTTATTTTATTAAGTTTTGGGTTAACTTAATAAGATCAGATTATCAGGCCTGATAAGATTATCCAAATTATAAATAGTCACAGTCTAGACTTAACAATGTTACATGGCAAATTAAAATGCAACAAGTAAGGATTGAACCAAAAACCTCGGGGCTTGTGTGATCCTCACGTGAAGACTACAAATTTGTAGTCACAACATACCACTACACTACAAAGGCATATAAGAAACTTCCCAAGGTCGTTCATATATCTAGTATTTAAGCCTACCTTACAACAGCATTATCTTTACTCTCTGTATGGAATTTGGTATCATTTTGAGCTGAACATGATCAAAAGGATACAGATAATGTTATAAGACACACAAAAAATCAATAATTGGTTCATAGCCTTGACCTGGCTGCAGAGGCAATTGGAGCCTATGTTACAAGGCTGGACAAATCTTATCAGACCCGATTTGCCTTATCACACCTTATCAGAGATCATCAAGCTTGTAATGTGGAAATAATCATTACATCAGAGGTCTGGTCGCCTTGTAAGGCAACTGCCCCCCGGATTTTCCCGGCATCATCTCGTCAGGTTTGCTGTGAAATGACAAGGGCTGGCAAGGGTTGGGCAAGGCCTGATTATGTCGGCGATCAACATTGCAAGGCCGGAGCCTTATCAGGTGCCTGGGAAATTTCCGACGTTGGCTTTGACCAACCTGCCACAAACAATGCCATTTCACATACCTATCACCCAAGCGCGTCCTAGCCTTCGTCTCCGCCTCTCCAAGAGGAACCAATTCAAGTGATGTGAAAAAACTCGGAAGTTGAATTGTTGGTATCTTCGACAGCTAGAATAGGCACGAGTGTGACATTGGTACTGGAAAGATTGACTAGGGAGATTCTCGACGTATTCGAACGGATTGGAGACACTCGGCACACGAACAACACGATCCTGC
>NW_001890271.1:4949-5895 GCF_000143565.1 Laccaria bicolor S238N-H82 | reverse complement strand
AATTGGGACACCTGGAAAAAGACAACTTGATTCATTGTAGACTCCTATCATTACACAAATCATTGGAAAAAACACTTTCTTTGCCACAAGTACTGCAACCCTGCTCCTACAAATGGCCAAGCTCCCAATCTGGTTATTGTAGAGCTGAGTGAAGATGGACAGCCAATTGCACGTAGAGCCTTTAACACTCAGGTACATTCTCACCTCTTATATAATTCTTCAGTTAACTAGATAATGACAGGTCTGTGAACAACTCAATGCATGGCTTGGTGGTTTTGAATCAATTGCAAAATGTTACGAGTCCTCTGAGTTTATGAAGAGACTCGTTTATTTCCCCTTGATTCAAGGTTTTTTTCAGCGTGGTAACGCTGAAATTTGACTTTCTCCCACAAAAGTGATTTCTTCCCACGATCAGCTGCCTGCTCAACATTGACGACTTTGCCAGTCTGCTCTACTATTTCTTAGTTATCACCTGCTTTTAGTCCTATCCATGTTGTCATTGATGTAGGTGGTAGCTAATGTATTGCTCTACTTGGCTGTCAGACTCTAACATATGAATATATTGCCTCCATTTTCACATTTATATAACTATACTTCTTTACATTAAAGATATAACAATTAAGGTCATGACAACTTTTGTGGCATATTTTTAGGGAGTGTGTGGGTATCCTAATGAGCCCAAGGCTATGCAAAATGAGCCATGAGAATAGTGTTTGAAAGTTAGGTTAGTTAACCGGAAAATAACCAGAAAATAACCGGACCTAACCGCAACACTAACCTAACCACGGTTAGGGTTAGTTGATTTCGAAAATGGAATAACCAGTTATTTTGCGGTTAACTAACCGTTAAATAACCGGTTATAACCAGCCCTATTATACACCTTCAAAACGCACTTGAGAACGTTGAAAACACTTAAAATTTGACTAAGTTACAGTCAAATCTCTAA
>NW_001890271.1:0-4733 GCF_000143565.1 Laccaria bicolor S238N-H82 | reverse complement strand
GCCTGAAGTATAGCATGATGGAAAATAAATTACACTGGATATAACTTGAAAAGTCCTCAATAAAAGTACATTTTGCATAGAGCAAGAAAGGTGTGGGGTCTCAGATCCTTGTATAAATAGGACCTCTGTTTATGTTTTTGGGATAGTGTTATTAGGCATGAGAAGTGCCTTGTGAAATATTTTCAGCCCCAATTCACCAAGAAAAATGTCAAGGATTGGTCCAGGATGATTTCTCTATACAAAATGTCCTTTTATTGGGGACTTTTCAAGATATATCCAGTGTAAATTTATTTTCTATCATGCTATACTTCAGGCATTGTTTAAAAGACATCCTGAGTCTCTATATATCAATTCAAAAGGATGGTAGCATTTTTTCTTCTTGCAGAAAAGAAGGACCAATGTTGTAGATACTTGTTTACTTCCAGAAAAACTCTGGGAATTAGCTTCTACAGACTTCATGCAATGTTCATTTTAACATTTCTACCTACCTTTTGTATTATACACACTACAAACAACAATAGGGAGTCATTTTACCTCATTCCAACAAATATATTGAGTGAAAAATACATAAAATGGAGAATAAGTTCAAATTTACCTTTTAGAGGAGGATATAAAATTTTCTAGCCCAGAGACTTTATGAAACTCATAACAATGGCAGGGAGATCCAGTGTTCAAAATATCTCTTCCTCAAGTTGTGAATGGCTTTCAGTAGGTTGCAGTCATTCAGAATTTCCCACTTTGTTACATCCCATTTTTGGCACTTGTCACAGTCAACTCCCTGCCTTATCCTGAGTTTTCAATTGTTCATCCCCAGACTTGGTATATACAATCTACACCTCCTTAGCTATATTTCATAAACTAAAGCTTAGTTCTCAAAATGTTTGATTCTTGTGTTATAGCACCAACTTTGTCCAAAAAATGATTGGACAATCTTTTTGCCCAGTTAGTGTACATTGGCAACTGTATTGGCAATCTTGTTCTCATTGACAGATAACACTGATTTGCTGAATCTGCATTTTTGCCAACAGCATCCAACAGAAACTGGAGAAAACAAGATTCATACATCTGGTTGGATTACTGCCCTTGTAAATGCTTTAAGTGACAAACTGGGCAAAAAAAGAACTTCATCATTATTTTTTGATTATGAATACTCAGAGTCTCTTTGGGAAAATGATGGGAACAAACATCGAATTAAATTGATTGCTGGAAAACTTGACTCATTTGCAAATGACTTGAGCTTGTCACCTTATGATCAAGATGGAAATTATTGTGGAAAACTAGGTGCAATATCACATGATAAAATTCAGCCAGCTCTTGTCATTTGTCCAACCTCATTTGTATGTGCAACTCAATCCTGCAGTCCCAGATCATTGCTTCAGGCATCCCGGTCTCATGATATACCTCTAGTAACTTGTGTCAAAGGCCACACAGTGCATAAAAATGTACCTGTTCTTACTGGACAGTGCCATTCATGTCAAACATCATATTCAGCAGATCATGAACAGTTTCAGGATTTATCAACTATTTCAAAACCTTGGAAACGGGAATACTTGAATTCTGCCAAATACATTAAAATTGGTCAAGCACTATGGGTGGATCAGCTTTTCTGTGCATCAGCAGTCAATGCCATGTATAACTTCCATGCATCAGCATCAGCATATGCTGAGTACTGGAATAATACATTTGGAACTGGAGAAGTCCTAATTGCTAGGGCTCACATTTGGCAGACCTTTGTCCAAGAATCAATGTGTACTATTGCTGAAGAGTCACAGATAAATGTTGAACTTAATGATGCACTTGATATCAAGGAAGTCACTGCAGAGGCTTTCTCACTTTTGGGAGAAAATGGCATCATACGAGCAGCCGATAAACACTCTTGTGATGAATGTACTCAAATTTATCAGCAAGTTGGTGAAACATCTGCACAAGTACCCACTACATCAGATAGTGATAGCAGTGACAGTAATGTGATGGATGTAGATAAGAAATTTGTAAAAATGGCAGTCTTGGATGGCATTGTAATGGGTCCTACACATTGTGCACATGATAATTGCTTAAATGATCTTTCTAACTCAAGAGGTGGATCACTTTGTGATCAGCATCATTTACAACTTGGATCTTATTGTCTAGTTCGGGACTGCTCAAATCGAAGAGTTGAAGGAACTTGTGCATGTAATGATCATCAAAGTGAATGGAATACTTATAAAAAATATACAACTCAGAATGTTCATTCTGGTGTACGAAGAATGTTGCAGCGTCCTGGAGAGAACTATGAATGGCAACCAAAGGCCAAAGGCCCCAATCCACAACGCCATGATGATCCAAATACAGATCCTCCTTTACCATCTAATCTTTTTAGTCCCTCTCGTTTCTACTGTGTTGAAACTGTCTGTGCACCATGTGGAGTTGTCATTGCTTGGACAAAGTTTGATAGATCAGAGTCTCCTACAAACATCTTGAATTTCTTAGAATCAGTGTTTCCAACAGAGGAATCCCGACCTGATTATATATGCATTGATAAAGCCTGCCAGGTTCTGGCAACTGCTGTAGCAAACAGAAGTTGGGACACCTGGAAAAAGACAACTTGATTCATTGTAGACTCCTATCATTACACAAATCATTGGAAAAAACACTTTCTTTGCCGCAAGTACTGCAACCCTGCTCCTACAAATGGCCAAGCTCCCAATCTGGTTATTGTAGAGCTGAGTGAAGATGGACAGCCAATTGCATGTAGAGCCTTTAACACTCAGGTACATTCTCACCTCTTATATAATTCTTCAGTTAACTAGATAATGACAGGTCTGTGAACAACTCAATGCATGGCTTGGTGGTTTTGAATCGATTGCAAAATGTTATGAGTCCTCTGAGTTTACGAAGAGACTCATTTATTTCCCCTTGATTCGAGGTTTTTTTCAGCGCGGTAACACTGAAATTTGACTTTCTCCCACGAAAGTGATTTCTTCCCACGATCAGCTGCCTGCTCAACATTGACGACTTTGCCAGTCTGCTCTACTATTTCTTAGTTATCACCTGCTTTTAGTCCTATCCATGTTGTCATTGATGTAGGTGGTAGCTAATGTATTGCTCTACTTGGCTGTCAGACTCTAACATATGAATATATTGCCTCCATTTTCACATTTATGTAACTATACTTCTTTACATTAAAGATATAACAATTAAGGTCATGACAACTTTTGTGGCATATTTTTAGGGAGTGTGTGGGTATCCTAATGAGCCCAAGGCTATGCAAAATGAGCCATGAGAAGGTCCTGGGCAGTTGGTGGGTATGAGCACAAAAAGACAAAAATAGAACTTAACATACATCCAAGAGTGCTCAACTAGTTCATAGGCAGTTTTGGGGAGTCTCTTCAGGGGGTGTGGAGGTATCCAAATGAGTCCAGAACCATGGAAAATGAAGCAGAATCAGGTGCTGAGGAGTTGTGAGCACAAGGGCAAAAGAGCGAAAATATAAACTCACCTAGCTTCACAAGGTGTCAACTGTTTTTTAAACAGCTTTAAGGGGCATATTCATGGAGTATGGGGGTATCCGAACAAGCCTGGGACCACAGAAAATGGACCAGATTGAGGTACTAAGGAGTTATGAGCATGAGGGCAAAAGAGCAAAAATACAAACTTACCTAGCTCCATGAGACCTTAACCATTTTATAAGCAGTTTTGGGGAGCATCTTCACGGAGTGTGGGGCTATGTGAACGAGCCCTTGACCACAGAGAATGGAGCAGATTGAGGTCCTGGGGAGTTGTAAGCATAAGGGCAAAAGAACGAAAATGCAAACTGACCTAGCTCCACGAGACCTTGACCGTTTCGTAAATGGTTTTGGGGAGCGTCTTCACAGAGCGTGGGGCTATCCGAACGAGCCCTCGACCACAGAAAACGAAGCAGATTGAGGTCCTGGGCAGTTGTGAGCATAAGGGCAAAAGAACGAAAATGCAAACTCACCTAGCTCCATGAGACCTTGACCGTTTCGTAAATGGTTTTAAGGAGTGTCTTCACGGAGTGTGGGGGTATCCGAACGAGCCCTCGACCACAGGAAACGGAGCAGATTGAGGTCCTGGGGAGTTGTGAGCACAGGGCAAAAGAGCGAAAATGGAAACTGACCTAGCTCTACGAGACCTCGGCCGTTTCGTAAACGGTTTTGGGGAACGTCTTCACGGAGCGTGGGGCTATCCGAACGAGCCTTCGACAACAGGAAACGGAGCAGATTAAGGTCCTGGGGAGTTGTGAGCATAAGGGCAAAAGAGCGAAAATGGAAACTGACCTAGCTCCACGAGACCTCAACCGTTTCGTAAACGGTTTTGGGGAGCGTCTTCACAGAGTGTGGGACTATCTGAACGAGTTCAAGATCATGAAAATCGAAGGGGTATTGACAGAGAACTTTCATTGTGTTTGGACTAGCCAAGACAGCAATGTACCATTCCACCAATAAACTGAATTACACACAGCCACATGAGCAGGTTAGAAAAATGATGACACACAAACATTTCCCGATCATTTGATGGGGGAAAGTTTCGTGCGTCATAGGAATCTGTGATGTGTCAAAAGAATAAGATCCGATAACTGAGATCTAAAACTTTAATCTATGTGTTCTGATCTGTTTTGATGGTATCACCATATATAGACCACTGCCTGATTACACGTTCTTTGAGTTTATGAAGAGACTCGCTTTGACGTGGCACTTGAATTGTTTGGACTGGCCAAGACAACAATGAGCATG
>NW_001890272.1:4501-6049 GCF_000143565.1 Laccaria bicolor S238N-H82 | reverse complement strand
ATCGGAATTATGGTAATAACCAAGTCTATGGTATGCATATTCTGTGGATTTGGAATTTCAGAGTTAGAATGCTGACATCGCTATTTATTCAAGTCTTTGACTGTTACTTGGCGACGGACTCCGCTGGAAAAGTAGCTTGTAAGTACCCCCTCATCATCGTCGTCACAAACAAGTTGCTCAAAAACTCCGTCTTTTTCAGTTGCTGTTAGAGGTAATCCGCCTCTTACCCCTCTTTGATCTTTGTCTAATTCAGCTATCATCGATCACTAAGTTTATACGAGTTTTTGCTGATGCGGTTTCAAAATGTATTTATATCAGTAAGTACGTTATATACAACCCCACAATCCCGTACAAGTTGCGGGATAGCTGCGACAATGAAATGTTTGCCACTATGTATCATAACGCTCAATCTCACAAGATCGCCATTTTTTTATCAAAGAAATTTCTGATCTCGTCCAACGTGAGTTCCTGACGTGCATATCACACGTCGCACGCGCCGCTTTTCTTCACGTCCGAAAATTTCCGTGATACATCCTTTCTCTGCTTCGTGGTCCGCGACCTTCCCGCCGAACCACTCGTCGCCCAACTTCTCCAACTCCTTCAATTCTTTTAAGGGTATTAAATTATCAGAGGGTTGTCAATTCAATCTCAATAGTAAAACAACAAACTTTACTATATGAACGAGTCTATAAATTGCCTTTCTTGAGCAGTCTTCGGTGTCCAACCATCCAGTTCCTTCTCCACCGTCTCCAGCTGAGCTCGCGTCGAATTTAGCTTTCGTTTGACGGTATCCATATTGTCTGCCACAGCCTGGGACGATAGTCAGGGGATTAGCAGTGTGAAGAACGACGCCGAACCTGTTGGACCTCGATGATCAGCTTCACAAATCCAAGAGCTGTTTTGACTGGGTTTGGGTCTGCGATGTCTGGCGGCCTCTTTGCGAGTGTCAGGATGGACCTTCCTGTCAACTTTAGGATATCTTTTGTACTTGACCCAAGCTTCGGCGCTGTCTGACGATTCTCTGGGGGGTTACTGGCCAGTCCTTAAGGAAGGTTACGGAATGTAAATACCCAATCGATATAATATGTGACTGCCTTCTCACCATGAGATTGATTGAGAGATGCGGTTGTGAGCGTGGTTTGCTGGGCTGGAGATGCCAATCAGCCTGAAAATCGAGATAACTCAGACAATAAATGACCTTGTAGTACTGAAAAAATAGCTGGCGTTTGCGTCTCAGGTAACGGCGCTAATGGATGACCTAGGATTGTGGTGAGTACGCCATCTGCGAGGTGATAATACGACGCCTACCACTTGGAGTGGTAACAATAGATGATTCTACATTGAGTTTAGAAAGAAGTACGAACAGTTAGATGATAGCATGCTCACCCAAAGCAGAATCCACTGTTGAAGAGCCCAACGGGGGCGACGATGTTGATTGAGTGAGTCTCGTGCTTCGGATAACGGCCGTCCAAGGATGTTGAACCTACTGGAGGACTTGGACAGTTTGGAACTCTGTGAATTATCCTTTGGCATGGTGATCGGGGAAGG
>NW_001890272.1:0-2563 GCF_000143565.1 Laccaria bicolor S238N-H82 | reverse complement strand
ATTGTAGTTTCGACATTGGGTAGTTAGATACTATCTTTTTGTAATGATGGAAGCAAGGATGGAAGGTTGTACTTATATAGTTTTGAACTGACACGACATCGGTAAAATGTCCACGTTGGAGACTGGGCATGACAAGCATATTATTGTATCCTACTGCGGCACAGTTCTGCACTTGTCCTACGTGTTTTCGTCCTACGTGTTCCGTAGCCTCTCCTCTAATGCCAGACGTAGTATTTGTCAATGTTGGGTTGGAGCCCCAAGTCCAAACCGGACCATTGTCACGCAAGCCCAGAAAGGCCTTGGGGTTGGGACCCAATGTTAGGGTTAATCAATGGTCTCGGAGTTTCCCGACTGACTTTCCCGGCAGCCGCTCTATCGCGAGCTCGAGTCCTTAGTTTTGTTTATTTGTTCAGTCCCATCAATGATCACATCATAGGATTTGTCATACCGCTAATAGTATGTAGAGGCTCATCGAGCGATACGAGTGGCTGCTTTTAGGAGCCTGGTATCACCCCTCAACGCTTCAAGTCCATCCTTCCGTTGTGTACGCAATGACCATGTAACCTCAATTATAATACCCACCGCTGGGGTCCTCTCCACTGACGGCCTCGTGTGGCCTCGTAGAGGACGCAGGCCATCAGTTGATGCTTGCCATGCACATCAGAGTCATGGTGCAGCCTGAACACAGAAGGCCGTGCCTCTTGCCTGTGTAGTCAGTGCATTCCAATTAAGACCACATAGGGTGACAGCCGCCCTATGTGGAGGAGACGAAATGCGGGTATGTTGCCAGGAAGGCCACACACGCTCAGCGGCCAGCCTGCCCACTAGTCCCTCGCTCTTGGCATTTCAGAGTACAGCACATACCTGTAATTATAATTATCATAGGCAAATAATACACGCTCTCAGCTTGAGCACCAGTCGGGTGATGTGCTGCTACATACAAATTCACTCCCGTTTCGGCAGTGAGTGAGCCGCGCGTCGGACATCAAATATCTTGATTGTGGGCTATTGACAACACCCCAGGTTTCTGCCCAACCAATTCAGAAACCACAGGGTTTCACGTGGAAAGGAGGGTTTCTGGATAGATTTATCCGCCGCAAGCAGTCAATTGACGCCACATCCGGAAAGCTGCTCGATGCTCTACCGCTCACTAGCCAGGACCTGGCCTAAGGCGTTTCAAAAATGTTAATATCGACCAAAGGTGAGCTATAACTTTAGCTGCATACAACCCAAATCTTCTCTTTGCGCCATGACGCTCGATGGCAACTCGATGGACAATCGTCTGAGACGTAGATGTTGATGTGCTGGAAGGCAAGCTGAAAGTTTAGCTGCACAATGGAATAGACCATTATACTTACATCGTCTCTGCAGGCAATTTCCCGGGACGGTTTCGTGGTGAACAAATCGTTGGGGCACTCTGTCGATCGATCGAAGGTAGGTAACTTTAGCGGATCAATCTACTCAGAAACCCCCTTTCCGGCAGAAACCCTAGGATTTCTCATGGTCAGGTAGAACCCCCCCATTACTAACTGAAAGAAGTATTTATAGAAACCCTACGTCGGAGATGATGGAAAAATCGGACTTTAAATTTCAGGTATGACATAATCGAGTTCAAGCGACGCGTCATGGTCTTCCAACTCAATAGAGGAGATATATGGAAAAGAGTCACATGCAAACCTTGGACCATTCGGGAGGGATCTAGCCACTTGATGAGACAATTATTGCGAGGGTTTTTGCCATAGTCAAGGGCAGTGGATGGGATCAATGAGTTGCACTGTACACTCCCAAAGGGATGTCGGAACCGATCGGACCTCAAATATTTTGACCATCGGCAATCAGTGATTTGCTTGTGGTTCCCAGGTTTCTGAAGTGGTTGGATAGAAACCTTAGGGTTTCACGCGGAAAGGGGGGTTTCTGGATAGTTTAATCCAACTTTAGCTGCATTATCAGCACGGACCGTTTCATTATCCTTTCTGTAGGTTATGGCATGATGTATGACCCCCGATGTTTACCGACCCTAGATGGTTTCGAAATGTCGTGCTCAACAGGTCGTTGAATGAGTGGAGCTTTCAACACCGTTTGGAGGCGGCCTGTACCTTCGTCCGAGGGAGGAACAGATCATTTGCAGGTTACCGTATGACGCCCCATGTCCACGCGCCCAAGATAGTTCCGGAATATCGTGTGCAACGAACTGTTTGAGCGAATCGAGCCATTGATGTCGATTATGGGTAAGTGTAACTTTTAGCTGTATAACGGAACGGACCATCTCACATTCTCTCTGCAGTTTGACACATGATGCGTGACAGCCGATGTCGACGTGCGCCGACCTAAAACTAGACCCGAACCCAACGCCTTGTTAGCAAATCGCGATGTAATATTTTCATGCATTTCGGTCGTTCTGTTTCGGGCAGGTGCGTTGAGGCTAGCCCAAGACGCTTTCGGAGGTTCGCATTCAAAAGAAACGTTGAAGCAAGAAAGGTTGTTGACGAACACCATTGACGAACTGTGAGTCGTAAATTAAGCTGTATAACGGAAACGGACAATCTTACGTTCTTCCTCTTTG
>NW_001890273.1:4195-5680 GCF_000143565.1 Laccaria bicolor S238N-H82 | reverse complement strand
ACATTCAGAGGTTTAGTGGACTTACCGGGATTGCACACCATCAGCTGGACGTCGATAACACCATACGGTTCGAACAACGTGATCGTCGTTTAAGGAATACAGTGGGAGCGCAAAGAATGGTACGTGTGCCATGCACATATCCTCAACGTCACCCCTCCCGCTGCATCTCCGCGTCCGGGCTAACGGCCTTCCCGCCAGCACGAAATCCTCATGTCAGTGGAACTCCGCCTTCCTCGACTCGGCTGCGCCAAATGCGCTCGTCTAATAAAAGCTATGGTTTTCGTCCTCGCAAACCCTCTTATCAGTGACGACGCGCACTCGGAACCATGTTCACCATAGAAGGCGATGCGAAATTCGGAGGCTGGTTGTTTGAGGAGTTGAAGGAAGGGTTTAGGGAAGCGAAGGTGCATCTGGGGGATCAGAAACGAGCGTGACGAGTGGTGGGGAATTGCCTCAAGGAGACGATTCGGAAGAACAAGGGCTCACGGGTGTTACCAAGGTAAGTACCTTCCTCGTATGTTTCCCTGCCCAAACTCAACCTCGCCCAGGTTGGAACGAGAGTGTCCGCGCCCCATCCCAACTCCAAATCTCTCGATTCTACCGACGTCGTTAAGGGGGAACTGAAGACCTCCTTTTGCGTGGAGAGCTCAAACGGCGTCTGGGCGACTAACACCCATTTATCAGTGACGACGTGCCCCTGGAAACCATGTTCACGATGGAAGGCAACGCGATATTCGGAGGTTCGTCGTTAGAGGCGTTGAAGGAGTGTAGGGAAGTGAGGTGCATCCGGGGGATTGGACAACGAGCGTGATGGGAGGGAGGAATCGTATGTACCGCCAAGGTGTCTTATACGCGAAATACATCTGTGGTTCAATAGAACAAACCTTGTCACGAAGATGGCAAACATTGCAGAGTAGTGGCAAACGTTCAAACAGTGAACGTTGAACGTTGAAAGTTGAAACCCGGACGTCGGACTATGCCAACGACAAGCAGCAACCCGCAATGACGTCACATGGCAATCGTCATTTTTCTGACGTCACGTTCTCACTCTCAACATCAATTGTCATGTCACTTCATGCCCATAAGCCCAACATCGTCCCCGCCATGCGTCTCGCCATACGTGGCGAGCAGCTCCTAACGTCGCCGCGCTTCAACAAAGGGACCGGGTTTCCTACGAACGAGCGTAAGGCCTTCGGTCTCTCGTCTCGCATCCCTTACCGCGTCAACACCATCGACGAGCAATACGAGCGCGCGTATGGGCAGCTGCGAGCCCGAGACACGCCAATTCGCAAGAATACGTTCTTGCAAAGTTTGAAGGACCAGAACTGGACGCTGTATTACGCATTGTTGTCCAGGCATTTGAAGGAACTGGTGCCCATCATTTATACGCCAACACAGGTGACGCGTCATTACATAAATCTGTTGACTCTATTCAAGAGCTTTCAGGGAGACGCTATTGCCAGTTACTCACACTTGTTTAGGCGC
>NW_001890273.1:1783-4145 GCF_000143565.1 Laccaria bicolor S238N-H82 | reverse complement strand
GGTCGTGCAATGGCTCTGAAAAGGATTGAAAGAGAATAGACATGGCTTCCTCCTTTCCCGATTCTTCATCGCGCTTGGAACGCATCCGTAAAATAAACCTTTCTATGTATCAGGTTCTTTTTCGGAACCGTGTAAACCCTGTACTTGAATTTCCCGCACTTTCGCCAGCGGAAGGTGTAAACTGGGCGCGCTGTGCCCATCCCCTGCATTCCTTACAATTCTCTACCTTTTCGTATTCGTAGTGTACAATTTCGACTATTTGCAATTCATATGCATATTACTAAATGACTTTGACATGTTCTAGCAATGAACAAGTGCACGGATGTATAGACATCCGTTGTGAGAAGGATGATCTCTTCCTCCCCCGATTCTGATTTCTTCATTACGCTTGAAACGCATGCTCGAAATGCATTATTCTATGCATCAGGGTCTTCTTCGGAACCCTGCCAACCTTGTTCCTGAACTTCCTGAACTTTTGCGAGCGGAAGATGCGAGCGCGGAATTGCCATGCCAATTTCAATCCCTGGCATTCCACTACCTTCCTTGATTCATAGTGTACAATTTTTATCAATAGGCGTATACCTACCTACATATTGTAGAGGCTTCATAACAACCCAGTGGAGCGAGAACATTTGAAGCGAGGAGGATGATCTCCTCCTCCTCCCCCGAATCTCATTTCCCCGTCTCACTTGAAACAATCTCGTAAAGCTGGCAGTTCTACGTGTCAGGGCCCTCTTCAAAACCCTGCCAAGTCTGTACCTGAATTTCCAGAACTTTTGTCAGTGGAAGATACCAGGGTGCAGCGCGCAACGTACCATTATTCCGTACCACTCTACCTTCCTCCATTCGTACTTCCTCATTAACGTCCACGTGTAGCTCGCATATAAGTATAAATCTATTCAACACTTCTCAACAAGTAGTAAGCACAGTCGAGCACGTAACAACGTGCATAGAATGATAATGTCCTCCTCCGCTCCCCATTCCACATCCATCGCGCTTGGAACGCATTGGCGAAACTGACACTTTTACACGTCAGGGTCTTCTTTGGAACAGTGCTATTTGCGTGCCTGGATACCTGTAACTTTCTGTTAGCGAAAGATCACGGCCGGCGGGTAGTTTTCCGTATCTCGTACCATTCCTTACATTCCTCCATTCGCAGCCTATGTCGGATGTGCGCAATGACATCTCATGCATCTTTGCTAATTCCTAAGTAGCATTAGTGACTTGAGACATTGACAAGGCAAAGTGGACATACATTCCAAACAACAAGTAAGGATATGCTCCTGCTCTCCCGATTCTTCGTCGCGCTTGAACCGCACACACAGAAATTCCATCTTGATGTGTCAGGGTTCTATTCGGGTAGTATCCCCGGTGTCCCTGCACTTGTGGTATCAGAAGTTTGTGAGCGGGTGATGCTCACCAAAGTGTTTATCGTCCGAATTCATTGGTTTATTGTATGCTTTCGGGTTTCTGTGATAAAAAAAGTTTCGGAATTTGTTTATTCATGTGGTAGAATCATAACACGCTCACTTGCGTAGGAAGTACCAAAGCACGTAAGTACATTCAGGTGTAGATGGCCACCGAACGTGTCCTCCATCTCCTCTCCCGATTCCGAATTGAAAAACGGCATTCTGAATTTTCAGCTGTCAGAAATTTATTCATCAAGGGTCTGATGAATGTACGTACTTTGATTTGGAACGACTTGGCTTGGATTTTTTTGAGGCGTTCTGAACTTTCGCAAACGGGAGCCATTCCCGCAATAGTAATGAAGATATCTGCGGGTGTACATTAGTCGGTACTTCTTTCACAGATGGGTTGGAAGTACTTCGAGTGCACCCTAATAGAAAAGTAAATCAAACGCGGCCGGAGTGAGTCAAAGAAACCAATGGAATGGATGGATACGCAACTTACGCAAAGATCGTTTCCTCCGTCCCCGGTTCCTTGGATCCGAACCCTGCACGAAACGAGACTCGGACCCTGCTTCCGTAAAATTTCTACGTCAGTCACACCTCGGCTAGTTACTGCCAAGCGAGAAAACCTATAAAGACGGGGATGGTAAGTCCAGTATTTTTCCATCAGCGCCCACTTACATTCCCACTCCTCCTCCCATTCTTCTTCTTTCGTTGTCGACGTCCACTCCCCTTTCGTCGTCGTCCTCACAATCTTCGTCGTCATTCATTCGTAAGTCGTCTGCGCGTCGTCCGTCGTCGCTGATTTTGACGTTGCGTATCGAGTTTTTAGGCCCCTCCTTCAAGGCGAGATGTGACAGAATGCTAAATGGAAACCACGTACGTCAACATCGTCTTCATGACAGACAATGTTTCACTCACCTTTGCTTATATCCTTTTTTCTGCAGACTCGC
>NW_001890273.1:0-1057 GCF_000143565.1 Laccaria bicolor S238N-H82 | reverse complement strand
CTCCAGCCGCTCGTCAGTTAAAGGACAGGGGAAACGCCTGTCTGACCAGAGATACATTATTTTAGGTGCCGGTTCGGCCGGCATGGGTATCGCGGTGCAGATCCGTGACGCAATGATCACTGCGGACGGTGTCTCTAGAGATGCTGCAAACCTGCGGTTTTGGATGGTAGATCGAGAGGGGCTGTTGTACCACGTGGTGTCGGCGGAGATCGATTTACCCCACCAGAAGGAGTTTTATAGACCCGCCTCAGAAAAGTGGGACGAGATCATCAGGGTTGGAGCGGACGACGCATCGACGTGGGAGGGGGCGACTCCGAAGAAGATAAGGAGGAGGGTTGAGTTATTGGATACGGTGAAGGAAGTAAAACCGACGGTTTTGATTGGGTGTTCGACTGCTTCGGGGGCGTTCACGGAGGAAGTGGTCAAAGCCATGGCGGAGGCGCTGCAGCAGGAAGATCCAGGAACTAAGCCCATCATAATGCCTCTCTCGAATCCGGGCAAGTTAGTAGAGGCGAAGCCAGAGGACGTCCTTCGTTGGACGGGGGGCAGGGCATTAGTGGCGACGGGGAGTCCGTTTGGTAATGTGAATATGGATACCTAGTTAAGCGCCTTGTAGCATCGCGGAATGCAACAACGCACTCATCTAGCCTGGTTTAGGCTTGAGAGGATTTTACATGTCGTGAGGGAAGGATGGGGTAGAAGACAAGAAGTAGTTTGCATGTGTTTCTTCTGACCCCAATATCAGGGAAGTTGGCTGTATGGGAGTCGCCGTCTGGTACCAAGCTATCGGAAAAAAGATGAACAAGGCGAAAATTGAACCATAAGTTCAACTTTTTTGCAATGTCCGATCATAGTTTCGCCTCCCCGCAGGGAGCTTGTTTCAATAAAAAATGTCTGGCCATTGCAATTTTCATGCAACGGCCAGACGTGGTTCGGTGTTCCGTATTTTACTGACTACCGACGTGAACATGTACTATTTACTCCATGACAAAAAAAGGAAAGGCCTAGACAAAGACAATCGAAGGTCAGTTTGGACAGATAGCATAAAGTCACGTCT
>NW_001890274.1:4491-5556 GCF_000143565.1 Laccaria bicolor S238N-H82 | reverse complement strand
TCCGATACGAGTGGTATAAGGACGTTGTTCAGCAGAGGTAACAAAGAAAGCCTTACCAAGCCCTCAATAGGCTCGCCGACGAAGCCTGTGTGAGCCCTCTGGCAATGGGGATAACCCTTGAGGACAGCATGTTGTCGGGGGGAGTGGTTGTGGCGGTTGTGGTGGGTGGTGAGCTTTGTGGATTGGCATTATGGTGCCCCCTGTAGCGTTGCTATGAAGGATGGCTGGTTGGCATGCAAGAGACAGCTGCGATTCAAACTGATCGTAAGTGGGAGTGTTTGTCGAGATGAGGAAGAGAACTTACAAAAAGACAGACGTTATAACCCAAGAGTGGACGACGTCGACCACTAATGAAAAAGAATGGGAAGGGAGAGTGGTGCGATGTTCAAGAAAATAGAATTCGACATTATCACATGATGTCGGAGTTCCAACGGACTTTACGAATATTTTGTCCTCACTCTCAAATCCCTCCAATACCTTAGATTCCTCCAACTCTTTTTACGTTAATAAGTATGTAGATCATCATGCACACGAAGTAGCCTTCTAACATATATGTTAATCCACTGTCTAAATTCCTAAAGAGGTGAAAGCTGTTGAAAGCCAGAAAGCTATCACAAAGAGGTCTCAAAGTGGAAATGAAAGCGTCGTGAAAGTGAAAGAGGCCAAAAGTGAAAGTAAAAGCGCTTCTGAAAGTGAAAGAGGCCAAAAGTGAAAGTGAAAGAGCTTGTGATTCTACTGATGGATGAAGATGCTTCAAATGACACTCGTCCCACCTCCCGCTGAGCTTGAGACAAAAGTTTTCGAGAAGGGGAAGAGTCAGCGTGTATTCGGCTAGGGGCATTTCATGATCGGCTTGTTGGACGGCGTCAGATGTTGTGCTTCCGAGACTCAAGCCACAGCTCACAAGCAGTGGGCATCTCCTCAACACTTTGACAACATCGCTATATCTGAGACCCCTCAAAATCCCTATGAATTGGACTGGGCCATCGAGGTCCAAATTGAGGTGGGTTAACTGCGACCAACGCACTGGCAATGAGAGGAGGTCCTCTTTGAGATATGATAAGG
>NW_001890274.1:2100-3133 GCF_000143565.1 Laccaria bicolor S238N-H82 | reverse complement strand
TACCGAATTGGACGAACGGACTGGATGCGATCCAACTTGAGCTCGTTTCCGCTATTCTGGATGGAAAAGGTTTGCTTTGCTGTACCGCAGCTGGAGATGGAGAGTCGGCGGCCTCTCAATACCAACTCTTGTGCTACAACAAACACCTGAACGCGCATGTACCTGGCCTTCAAACTCGGAAGAGACCAATCGGAGTGGTAGTCACACCAACCAAGGGACTGACAGATAACATAGTACGCTTATTTTCCATCTTTTGTTGTTACACTCACAAATTTCGGGCTAGGTTCACGAGCTTTCACAAAACTTCTCATCATCTCCGGATTCTCTTACTGCAAAGAAGCCCTGTTTGAGGCGCCGCTTCCTTGTAATCAAGCACCATTTTTGCGTGAGGCAGCCATAGACTCGGTGAGATAGCAAGAAACAGGCGCGCGCATCTTGTACTTCTCACAAAGTTAAGCAATGCTAAATTTCCCCAAGTCTTCCAAGTAACCAGTCTAACGCTATCCTCTGGGCGTCGGCCATTAGTGGATGCACGAAGCTGAGTGTCGTCGTCTTTAATGGTGATGAGATTGGTTACCCAAGTAAACAATGAAGGACGCGCATGGTTGATAGCCGCAGGCGAGATGGAGGGCGAGAATGAGGTGTAATGTTCGTGATATTATGTAGATCTCGGCGACGGGGCACTGTGCTTGTGAGAATATTTGAGGCTGATAATTTCGAACATTTTCGTCATTGTTTTTCCTTGAAGGAATTGAATATTGAGCGACGGCCAGAACAGGATCTCCAGAAAACCTCGGATAGAGTCAATCCCCGAGTTGCCTAGAAACCCTTACATTCGTTTAAACCTTCCCTCTAGCTTCGCCTTTTCATTTCGTTGAGGCTGAATTAACCTTGGTTGACTCGATGGGCCAAGCGCGTTGAACGGAGAACCGGGGGCAGCCAAGGAATTAGCGGATAACGAGGCCGAAAGACAATCAGGAAACAATGTGAGGAGTGATTTTACTGCAGGACTGTGGAAATTGGTGTAGATGGA
>NW_001890274.1:0-966 GCF_000143565.1 Laccaria bicolor S238N-H82 | reverse complement strand
TGGGGTATTTATTATAAAACATTGTAAAGGGATGCTTAGGGATCAGTAGATTGACCATAAGTATAGCTACTCAAGCTACTGCCAATGTACCAGATCAATAGCCTAAAAACTCATCAAGCTTTGTGTAAGAATACCCATAACCCTGAGGCCACTTCACCACGTCGTCTCTCAGATCTTTGCAGAGGGCGAGAGCCAGAGACGGACGAGACCTTCGTCTGTCGGGTTAATTTGGCAACATTTGTCATCATATTTGGCCAGGACAAATAGTGAGAAGAAATACAAACATTCAATCATATATGCAAAGGCCCCTTTTTCAGATCAAAATATTATTTACACCGCTTATTAGATGGCCACAAATATTCACATTACACGAAATATTCTTGATAAGTGGGAAGAAAAATGGAGCTATGTGGTGCCTGTCCGATATTCAACAGAGACCAGGATTCATGGTTAGATGGCACTTTAAGCCTGACAAGAGATGGTCCCATCCGAGCAGGAAAATATTCCAAACAGACGGGGCTCCCTTGATACCTGAAAAAACTTCATTGTACACGGCACTTCATGGTAACACGAACTTAAATAGACACGGTACTTCATAAGTTGAAATCATACTTATAAGTGTCGCATCTCAGCTTAACTTTTAACATAGCCTGCACGGGGTAGATCAGAAGCACATGACAGAAAAATCATTACAAGTATTGTTGACTCCAGGTTGACTCCACTTGTTACTCTCCTGGCTTCGCTGGGGCTTCAGCACCATGCGACAGGCACTCTGGTATTGCCAAGTCCCTTCGCGGGTGTTTGCTTCGGCACAGCTGTGGGAGTTTCGATGACAGCCCTTCAGCACGACCAGCTTCACCATCTCCAGTGAGTACTGTTTTACTAGCTGCAACAAGCCAAACTGACATGCGAAACAAACAAGGGAATGATAACACATACACGAGGATTCAACGTGTAGACACCACT
>NW_001890275.1:3803-5547 GCF_000143565.1 Laccaria bicolor S238N-H82 | reverse complement strand
CGGCTTCTTTGACCTCGCTTTCTTCCTCACGATCTTCACTTGGGCATCTCCCCCGGAGACTGTGGCTGTTTCAAGATCCTGCAACCCCTTTTGGATCTCGTCTTCGACCTCACTGTCGGTGTCCTTTTTCTTGGTTACTGCATATGTGCAGGTCGTCTTACCCGTACTGCAGGTGAAGCAGGATCCTTGTTGTGGGGGGGAACGGATAGCGCATGGAACAATGTCTCGATCTTGGCGTTTGCTGCAGGCCTCACAGGGGATATCCGCAAGCTGATAATTGCCTTTCGCAATCGCGGCATTCTGATTTGCAAGACGTTCGGCAGTTTTGGCTTGCCTTAAAGCGGCCATGGCGGTCTTGGGAGGACCGGCGTCGGGGTCTAACTTGGGCCTTCGGATGAGACTGAAGCCGGCACTGGGTGTCATGCAGGAGAAATGGGGCTGGGACTTGGGTTTAACCGCCTTTGCTTCCCCACCAACCGGTCGAAGTGACTCCGACTTCGGCTTCAATGTTTCCTCATCACTGCTGCTGTTGATGAACTCCGCACTCACGACTCTGGTCTTCTTTGGCCTGGCTTCGATCGAGTCCCCTTTTCTTTTTTTGCTTTGGACTGGGGCAGCGGTGTCGTTAGGAGTCACCTCTGATTGTGGCTGGGCGCTGGACCCGGCCTCGGGTTTCCTTCACCCAGACTTCGTCTTACTCTTGGTCTTCGTTTCAGCTGCTGGCACAGGATCGGTTGATTTTGCCCGACGCGTTGGTTTTGTTGGGGCCGGGAGCGATGATGAAGCTGTCGGTACCGGCAATGGGGGAGTTGGGACTGTGACTGGGAGCAATGAATCGGTCGAAGATGGAGGTAAAGGGGGAGAGGGACCGGCATAACCTTCCATAAAGAAGGTAGGGGTGGTGGGTTGTGGGATCGAGAACATTTTGGTCCAATCAACCGATGGTCCCGCTCGGGCCATTTCCGTGTACGCCAAAATCCAAGGGTGGTTGAGCCACTGGGCCGCGTTATACCACATATTCTTGTCGATGAGCAAACGTACAAATCATTCCTGTAGGAGAAAGAGATCCAATTTCAGTCAACAAATCATTGTTAGTTACTCACAGCTTTCCCGTATGCATCCTCTTCCACCGTCCGTTGGTGGGCCAGAAGACCTTCCCTGTGACGGTTGTAAAAGTTCAAAAGCGTGGAGGTGGCCACCCTAACATCCTCCAAGAACCCGGGAGTGAGGGTATGGGCCTGTTGAGCGGCTTGAGCAAGTTCAGCAGTGGACATGGTAAGTGGGAATGGGACGATCGAGGGTGGTGAATGTGCGCATCGGAATGGGACAATGGTGAATGTGAAATTACGAAGTTGTAAACACGGTCACGTGGTGGCGTTACTTCAACTGAGATCCGTACAATGTTCAACCGAGATCCGCAGAATGTTCCATGGCCGATCTGCAGTGGCTTGCTTTCCCACTGTTGAAAAACAATGCGTCTTCATCACCAACCACACAGTGCAATCCCAGGAAAAGCTATCTACTCTCTGACTGATATGTCTTTAACAAATCCAGGTATTGTCCCTACTCCACACCAAGGATTGTCTACTTAATGTAGATAAACAGAAGCTGTGATGAAAGACCAAGAAATGAAGGATGGTAAGTTTTATGTACTCTTGTCGGCTGAGCAGTTCTAACCATATCTTAGGAACGGCCGAGGCTCTACCCCCTCTTCAACCAAGTGGTGAGTTCCAGTCAGTGACAG
>NW_001890275.1:1957-3155 GCF_000143565.1 Laccaria bicolor S238N-H82 | reverse complement strand
TATTTCCCCGGCCTCGGCTGTTCAGCCTTCCATTGATTTTCAAACACCTGGCACGTCTGCTCCAGCTCCTGCCTCTGACAAACCAGGCATGTCTTCCCCTGGCGCCTCAAGGTCCAATAGTACTCTGGGATCACGGAAGTATCTGACGAAATCACAAGAGGCCAAATTACGACTCCAGGGCCAAGGAGGAGCTGCCATTCTGCCAACTCGGCCAGGCGATGCCTTCGTTTTCGGCCTGGCTCCTGTCTTTGTCTACACTCAAGAGAGGACAACACCACGCCCACCACCTTCGACCGAATTGTTGGACTTGGATCCAAACTCCCCACGTGCAAGGGGTTTATGTCGCAAGTACAATATCAAGGTTGTGTCTGATGACAGCATTGGTGATCGCACGGGCGTGGTAGCCGAGGTCGTTCAGGCAATTGGCAAAGTGTGGGAAAGAGCTATGGACCCCGAGGCTTCATCCGACCCTTCGATTAGGAATTTGCAGGCCGCCTTTGATAAATTGTTGACGAGGGGAGATGAGTTTACCGAGATGGATCATATGGACCTGGTTCGTCATAGCGAAATTCACCAGGAGGCACTCAGATCCCTGCCTGACAGCATAGTGACAACGAGCCATTATCGGTATGTTTTGGCCACCTTGAGGAGGGAGAAAGACCGGTTGCGTGAACAAATCGATTCAGACCGTGATCTGGTTGCAGCAATGGACGCTACTTTAGAAGGACTACGGCCATTCATCCCAGACAAGATCCCAGACAAGGGGAAGGGGAGGGACAAAAGGGATGGACCAGGGTTTAAGTAGAAGATTAGATCACAAGACCGAGGTTGGTTCGCTATGTAGTTTGCACCCGGGCACGGTTGAAGATACCCGCTGCCGGATAGTGCTCACATTTAATTGGTCGTAAGACAAGCCTCCCGGCTCAATTAGTCAAACGAACACCTTTTCAACCCTTGCCTTTCATGATAGGAAAACATGATGAACTACGAAGTGACACTGCTGAAACCGGACACAGACTAACATCATTGAACATGCTATGTATTTCGCACCCAGGCATGAATGACTAACATCATTAAACATGATAGGTTTAACTGACGAATGAAACTTTCTTGGACTGGGTGGAACGACACTTTCTTCAGCAATCTTTTTCGACCGTTCTCGGGTTACTATACCGAGTTCCCTGTAGAAGGGATCCTC
>NW_001890275.1:0-1036 GCF_000143565.1 Laccaria bicolor S238N-H82 | reverse complement strand
GCTTCCAGCAGCATTTTCCCCTCAAGAAAGGATTTAAATCGAAAGGCAACTNTGTGTTGTTCTTGACGTTCATACCAAAACTGGAGAGCTTCAGTGACCATCTCCATCGGGAATTTGGAGGGATCAAGAAACTTGTAAACGTTGTTACCTTCTCCATTTACTGATCTCCAAGCCGGGGGTATATATTCTAGATCAATGAAGTCAAGTAACTTTGATCCAATAGCCGTCCAAGGAGCCGATCCCTTACTCTGCCCAGCTGCAAGATCTAAGTAGACAAATGTTTAGTGATACAGGGCAAGAAATCTCTGGGCACCGGCTTACTATAGTGCTGGTTGACAAATGTACGAAGAACATTCAGCCACCAAATTCGAATATCACGGGAAGTTTTAAGTGGTGGTTTTGATGGATCGGGTAGAATAGGTTCCAGGTATAGGTTCTTCTCCAAAGTCATAGCACCCCGGGATCGGTGTCCTCCTTCGGCCAAAGCAAGATCCTCCAACCCATAGTATTCTTCATTGTGTGCTCTCCAAGAAGATACCGATATTCCTTCCTCATGGAAAGTCCGGCTATGGTTATCAATAAAGTCTTTCCCATTCCCAAGTTCTTGATTGAAGTCGTACATCGAGACGTCCAAATTACCATCGGGCTTCAGATAACATCCTAAGATAAAGACCCGGACACCCATTGTGTCATAAAGTTCCTTGGAAAATGCATGCATCCGAGCCGTGCAGTTCTTTACAGCCAGTCTACCAAAGGTCCAGATAAGCCAACGTTAGAATAATGAAAATTAACTTACTTGGACTTGAGTTCCGGGTCAACTCCCTTCTTGTTGTACTCCTCGGCCGTCCTCTGCAGTACGTCTTTCTCCCTTTTCTTCAGTTTTCCCATCATTTGAGTCACGACCCGCTCCCGAAAATCAAAATGAGTGGGATCTCCCCCTTTAGGCCTCTTTTGTCCCTCTTCAATGGCTTCGGCACAAAGCCTTTTCGCTTCGGTATCGATGGCGTCCTTGTTCTCATGCTGGAACACACGCCGG
>NW_001890276.1:2321-5433 GCF_000143565.1 Laccaria bicolor S238N-H82 | reverse complement strand
TCTATCCAGATGGTGTATCAATTCATGTCAAGTCCAATGCTTCACAATTCCAAGTTGCACTAGCATGTATTCATGAGAAGCTATCAGAACTTGATGAAGGTGGCTCAGTAGTAATTGGACTTGATACAGAATGGAATGTTGACAGAACTCCAGGAAAATCAAGACAGGGAAAGACTGCAGTGGTTGCTATCTCATTTGAGAGCCACATCTTTGTCCTTCAAATATCCCAATATACAAAGGCTGGAAAGCTTCCAGTTGCAATCAAAAATATACTTGCAGATGAGCGTATCTTGAAAGTGGGCAGGGGAATTAAAAATGATCTGAAACGCCTTCAGACTGAAGGAAATATAAAGGATCCATTTCCAAGTTTTGTTGAACTTGCTCCACTTGCCAAAAAGTGTCGCATAGCCCCAAATGCAAGAGTAAGCTTGACAGAGTTATCAGCTTTGGTTCTAGGCTTCAAGTTAAACAAGGATGATGCTATTCGAGTGAGCACTGAATGGGAGAAGATCAATCTTTCTCAGGATCAGATCATGTATATTGCCCAAGATGCACATGCCTCAAAGTGTATATATGAGAAACTTGTTCAGCTTGAAAAATATGGAAATGTGCCTCAAAATGCAACACCAGGGTTACCAGTTATAATTTATCAGGAGGATGGGCAAAAAGCAATTGCATATGGTGCTTGGTCTTCATTAAACAGTGAGGAAAATGCAGTTGTTGATGGCATTGCTCTACAAACTTCTGATAAATTATTTGCAATTGAGATCCAGAAAGTGTCTGTCCCAGGGGCAATCATTGAGAGCCATAATAAAAAGGCACTCAAAGACTTTGGGCCACCACCTTTTGTACTTGTTTGTAAAAGAAAACAAGTGCATGTTTCAGTTATCCAAGAAATTGAGAATGATGAAGTTCAAGAGACTGTTGGTTCAGATATACTGGTAAATGCTATGCAACTGGATGCTGAAACTCCAAACTCTACTGGTGACTCTTGGACTGGTGATGCTGATCTTGAGGTACATCCAAATGATGTCCCAGAAACACCAGCTCAAAATCCAGAACATGATCCTGTCAGCACTCAACTTGGCCATGAAGCACTTACTGGTGTGCGTAACCCAATGACAAGTGCATGGCCTATCCGCAGTAGAGTTCTTCTGGATCCATGGCATATTTTTGACAGAATATCAATTCCAAAAACTCATGGGCTTCGTCTACAATTTGCAAGAGCAATGCGAGATGCAATTTTCATAATCAATGAAGAGGACCGTGCATTAGTTGAAGCACGATTAAAATCTGAGGGATCATCATGGAATGAGAAATTAAAGTTCCAGCCAAAATCACTTTGGAAACTTGTTCGACGATATATACCACCTCCAGAACAACTCTATGATTTAGTTGAAAACATCTTCAAAACATATGGGCCTTTGAAAGACTCTATAACTGGACAATCTTTATTTTCCCCAGCTGCCTGGAAGAGTGCACGAAATATCTTGAAAGTGATTCAAGCTGGATATCTCTCAGATCCCCCTGGCATTCCACTTTACTATCAAGTTGGCCTTGATAGAAAGAAGAATGGATTGCCAGTCTGGCGGTGTATCAGAGGCACAAACTTTACAGAAGGAGGTGTTCATCATTCTATTCGAGCTTGTTTTCCAGATTCTACCATCTCATCTCGCAATGCTGTCAACAGACTGGCTGATTTTCAACTTCACCACAATCTTCATGTTGGAACCAAAAACAGAACTGGACAGAGATTTATTGGCCATGATGATATTTGGCTTTATGATGAACTGCAAACAATGATTGAGAAAAGTAGAATTCATGTCCCACTTTCCTACAAGATTCAAGGTTGGACTAATGGTTCACTCTATGTGGACACATGTGAGGTCTCAGGAATTTTGCCAATCCCTCCCATACTGCGTACCAAAGCCTTGATGCAGCCAAATATTCCTGGAGTTATTTCAAAGTCACTTCATCAATTTCTTGCTCAACGACAACAGACACAATTTGCAGTCATTGCTGTTCACACTGTTCCAGAGAAACTGCTATTTTCTCATCTTATTCAAACAGACCCATTCTTTAATCGGGATAAACAAGAACCTGACTGGAAGACTGCTGTCCAAATCTGGAACCGCGACCATGCTGATGGTAAAACCATATTTTACAAGGTAAGAGACCCAAATATTGACATATCAAAAATATTACTTACCAATTATACTTCCAGCTTGAGGAACATCTAACTGCATACTATGCAATCTGGCAGACAAATGTTGCACATCTTGCAACACAATCCCAGACTAGATCTCAATGCAAAGGAGTTGAGGCTCAGATTCATAACCCTGAAAGAAATAAAGCTTCACAAACATATCATGCAATAACTCTACCAGTGGCCCAGCCCCCAACATCAGGAAAGCAACTAATTAGCAGTCATTCTGCTGATCAAGTCCAGGCACCATACTATAATATCCATTTTCCACCTCAGAATATTTCAGTTGCAGGACCAAGTATATTGCCTACTGAGAATAATACCTCAGGGCAGCTGGATACCCAGCAGAAAAGTAAAAAATCTACACAGGATGTTGGTATGAAACGTGCAGCAAGGAAGTGTTGGAAATGTGAAGAAGAAGGATGTGGTGGAAGATTCAAGAAGGATCAGTGCATGAATGCCTGTGGTTCATGTGGTGTGAAGGAGTGTAAAGGCAAGGATAGCAGGCACCCCTCTCGTCCTTGTGAATTTCTTTTGAGAGCTCAGAATGCTGACAAATCCACATAGTTTTTTCACCATCTGATGTATTATGTAAAAGTGGTATAAGAATCAATATATTTTGTGGTAGTTTTCTGAAATTTTCATGAATAGAAAGTATCATGGTACTAGAAAATCCCTCCTTTTTCTCTTTTTCTCTTTCCTTTTTGGGAATTTTTATCTTTTTCCTTTTATACTCCCACAACCATGGTAACCGGGCCGTCTGGGGCGGAGTTCCCATGGCTGTGGGTGGTAGCAGCTGCTAGGATTTCCAAATACAGAAATCCCTAGTAGCAGCTGCTACCACAATAATTCCGAAAATGGAAATCATAGCAGCTGCTATGATTTCCGTATTCGGCTGCTGCCTTA
>NW_001890276.1:0-1640 GCF_000143565.1 Laccaria bicolor S238N-H82 | reverse complement strand
GCAGTCAAGATAATCAATCCTCCACATCACAACTCCCATCACTTCCTCTTTGTGATCCACCCAATTCTACTAACCACCTTCAGATGAGTTTGTCTCCTGAGTTAGAACCTTGTGTATATCCATCTTTGGATTCTTCTGGTGATCAGATCATCCAAAGAACTGTGGCTGATAATTCTGAGAGCTTGAGGCCTTATATATTTCATAATCTGAAAAGCTCTGGGTCTAGTAATTATCTATCTAATGCTTCTGGGAATCTTGAGGGCTCTTCACAGTCTCCATCTCAGAGTCATGGTGACTCAGACATGATTATTGATCTTGGGGGTCTCTATACTTTTGAGAATTCTTTCAATGCTGATGCACAGCATTCTGATAATCTGGCTGGGACCTCTTTTCAATTTGTTGATGTGAATATGGATGAGGCAAGTGGTGCTTTCTCCTCAGATAAGCCAAAACGATCACGAGGTCGGCCAAAAATGAGTGAACAATCTAAAAAGTCCAAGGGTAAACAGAAGCGAGTGCACACACCTGATACACCCTCTTCTAATGGGAATAACAATTCTGCCAAACTCCCCCGTCTACGTGATAAAGATGCACCTCGTGGCCCAAAATACACATCAGTTTCTCAGTGGCTTTCTGATAAAAGCAAGAACAACTCTACAGGCAGTTCAGTTTTGTCTAGTCCAGAAGACATCCCAATTCGCACTATTATTCCTGACTCTGCCTCTGATGAAAGCACTATTGTTGAAGACAGTGATGAAAGTGATGAGATTGGAGTAGAGAGTTATGATTCAAGGGAAACAGAAGCTGATGAATTAGATCCTCATCTTGAATGCCATGATGAAGAGCCAGAAGAAGAACCTCAGAAATCATCATCATTTCCCCCTTGGTTCAAAAAAGCTCTTGAGGAAAAATTAGCCATTATTGAGAAAAGAGACAGCAACAGAAAGCTTCTATTTTATGAAACTTATGAAACCTTCTGGGTTCCTAAAAAGGCAGGATGGTTTGTCATGATAAAGGCAAAGTCTCTTGGGCCTGAATCTCTTTATGACTTTGAGCTATTCTACTGGGATCCAGAATTATTGGCCAAAATAAAATGCCCAGTTTGCAAGATCTCTTGGTTAACTCGTCATGGACTTCAAAAGATACCCCGTCGATGTGTTGGTCTTGATAAATGCTTTTGGATGATTGGTGCACGATATAAATGTCCAACCTGTAAAAATCCCAAAACTGGGAAGCATACAGTCACATTTATGAGCTGGGACTCCAGAATCTTAGCAGCTTTGCCAAAAGCACTTGCAGCTGAATTTCCTGTAGTTCTCACCAGAAGAAGTGCTCTCTCATCTCCTATTCTTGCCTTACAACGATCTCTATTCCAAAAAGGACTGGGAGCAAAGCAATTCTCAAGCATTCTGACCACTTTGCATATGCGTCGCTTTGATCAAATTCATCTGCAGTATCTACATATGATATTTGAGGGCCAGACACAAAGTCCTTGGGAAAATCAATCATTTCGACCATTTTCAGAGTTTTCTGATCCTCAAGGATATTCAGGATATATTCCATCCTCAACTTGGTTTCGTAATCTCTATGATTCACTTATTGAAGCACATCTTCCAAGAATATACCAGTATTCTGCTATG
>NW_001890277.1:4624-5530 GCF_000143565.1 Laccaria bicolor S238N-H82 | reverse complement strand
AATAAACNCAAGCTTTCACCAACTACGGAGTGCATTGTAACTATTCACATCAAGTCCTCACGGTCAAAGGCGTCCCCTTTTACGTTCAATATAATCCGTGCTCGAAAGACCGCCAGCGGAATGTGTGATTACGCTGAAGGCGCGTTAAATCGAGCGTAGTTCCTCGATGCGCACCCTCTGACACAGCTGTGGAAGCAGGTACTGAAACTGAAGCGCCTTCAGGTTATGCAAAATGCGGAGGCACGGACTGCTGACTTCATTTTTTGAAACGGGATCGCCATAGACTGTAAGGATAAACACACACCGTCAGGGGAGTTAAAGGTGGCGAAGAGACGGAGCTGGGTCTCTCATGAGGCATCCCAGTCATGTCGCCTTTGTAGTCGTCTTTCCTAATGCAGCTTGCCACCGAGCAAAGGCCAGGCCCACACGCGGCAACAAGTTCTGATCTGAGGCATAGGCCCCGCGGGGAGCGGACCACTGGGCTCTAAGCAAAAGTGCTGTCGTCACTGTACCCAGCCTTGTATCTACGCGCCGTTGCTCGTCGTCGTCAAGAGGTGGGCAGCACCTCGCGGGCTAGAAGAAGGTTGGTAAATGTTCGCAATTCTGATGTTGATTCTTGAAGGTGTGTACTTACACCTTGTCTCAGCAGCACGGCGCCCTTTCCTTTCGAGGGTTTGGACCCACTGATAACGAACTACACGATCGCAGCTTCGAGCCTCATAGTCTTCGTTGAGAATGTTTGGAGAGGGGCGGTGCGGAGCGCCGCGTGAAGTTCTGTTGAAATGGCATAAAGTGGGGATTATTACGGTCGCGAGGAGTACTTAGTACTTACTTCTCGGTCCTCGTCCTTCATTCTTGTGTTCATCGAATGCATGTATATGCGTTCCCTGACTGTGACTCTTCAGC
>NW_001890277.1:2094-3539 GCF_000143565.1 Laccaria bicolor S238N-H82 | reverse complement strand
CCTCCGACGCTACACGCAGAGAAAAATAAGATCTACTAATCCAATCACGGAAGTAGAGACTTACCGCGTGTAATGTTGGTGTAGGTGACAATGTAGTAATCCTGAGATCTGCTTTGCAAGGATTGCTGCCAAATAATGTGCACCTGTATGTGAGTGACGGTAGCGGAGTCGATGACTCGGAGAAAATCTCCTTTCTTAACAGGCATTGTAAGCTGTGTGTGATTCGTTTTAAAATGTGAGCTCTGGGGTTGAGGGTCACTGTTTATATACTTTCTCGAACCATGTGGGCTCACATATATCAGTCACTATGTCACGTACCAAACGTAGTAGCCGGACATGACAATGACTCGTAATGAACGGGCCAGCCGGTCCCGGCCGGACTTTCCAAAACATCCCTTTACCAACGGACCAGCCGGATGCATACAAATGGCTTGCGGGCACGGCGTCTCTTGCCGCGGCAGCTACCTACGGCAGCCTTCTGGGTGTCCCGTCGGCATCACACCATAGTTCCCCAATCTTTACTAGAACAACTGTAATACTGTTACCTGCTTTGATGTTGTACTGTTTGCTTCTATCAGTAGTAGCTAATTGTAAATCTCTGCCCTAAGCTACTTGCTCTACCACACAGCTGCTGGTCAGCAAAGCATGCTGTATATACCCCAACCTGCTCTAATGGTAAATTACCTGTGTCCATAATATTAATCAATGACATCTATTGAAATTGAATATGTCAACTCTGGTTAAGCATTTGATTGACTCCAATGGGGCGGTTATTTCAACTCCCGTGGGGCATTTGATTCACTCCGGCAGAGAATTTACAGCTGAGTATGTCAACCACCATGGGCATTTAAATTTGACTATTTTGACTCCATGAAGAATTTGATTGACTTGAGGGGTTATTATGTTTAATTGTAAATGCATTGCCAGAGTTGACATACTCAATTTCAAATGCCCTGGAGGAGTGATCCCAATGCCCCATGGGAGTCAACATATTTGATTTAAAATACCCTGTCAGAGTAAATAAAATGCCCTGTCAGAGTAAACTACATGCGCCGTGGGGGTCAACATATTTGACTCTAAATTTCATGACAGAGTGAATAAAATGCCCTGTCGGAGTGCCCTGTGAGAGAACATATTTAATTTTAAAAGCCCCGACGGCGTAAATAAAATGCTCCGTCGGGGTGAATTAAATCGCCGCGGGGTCAAAATATTTGATTTTAAATTCGCCGACGGGGTCAATAAAATGCTCCGTCGGAGTGAATAAACTGCCCTGCAGAAGTTAACATATTTAATTTTAAATGCCTCAATGGAGTGAATTAAATACCCCATGAAAGTCAATCAACTGTCTCCCACCCAATTCAAATTTTATATTCCCCATCGGAGTGTATTGAATGCTTTGCAGGAGTCAACATATTTAATTTTACATGCCCCGACAGAGTCAATGA
>NW_001890277.1:0-1176 GCF_000143565.1 Laccaria bicolor S238N-H82 | reverse complement strand
TTTAATTCTCAATTCCCTGTCAGTGTCAATCAAATGCTCTGCCACAGTCAATAAAGTGCTCTGCTAACTTGACGTATTCAAGATCATGCCACAGATGACCATATAATATATTGTGGAGGTCATGTTTTCAATTTCAATGTCAAACACCCTGATGGGGCCATTGCCGACATGCCTTCAATCTCAACCTCAAACACCCCGACAGCAACATCCTCCGCGGTGCTTTCAACTTTAATGACAAACACCCTGATGGTGACATCCCCCGCGGCACCTTCAATTTCAATGTCAAACACCCCAACAGAGACATCCCCCACGGCGCCTTCAATCTCAACCTCAAACACCCCAACGGCAACATCCTCCGCGGTGCTTTCAATTTTAATGACAAACACCCCGATGGAGACATCCCCCGCAGCACCTTCAATTTCAATGTCAAACACCCTGACGGCGACATCCTCCGCAGCGCTTTCAATCTGAACCTCAAACACCCCGACGGTGACATCCCCCGCGGCACCTTCAATTTCAATGTCAAACACCCCGACGGAAACATCCCCTGTGGCGCCTTCAATCTCAATGTCAAACACCCTGACAGAGACATCCCCAACAGAACCATCAATTCCAGTTTGAAACCCCAATGGAGCCACAAATGAGTAGACGAGGTGTGAGTAGCTAAATGAAAAGCTTTCATTTCTTAACTACAAGGTGAGTGTTTCCCTGTTGGGACAAAATTCAGTTTTTGGTTGATATGGAGACTATCTTGCAGGAGTTGGATGAGATAAAGATTAAGATACATTATGCTACAGATCTAGATGGATGTAAGTAAGGGGAGAGAGGCCCCAGTTAATTTTTTTTGTAGTTCCATCAGGATGGGCTGAGAGCCCGTCGGGACGTGGTCAGAGCCCATCGGTTAAAAAAGTGGTTCCGCCGCGGGAGCGTAAACCCTGCCAGGGTCAGAAACCGGCCACTTTGTTGCCAATGGAACAATGGCAATCAAACCGGCCGCCCCGGCTGACCCGTTCACTATGACTGATTGTCACATCTGGCTGTTCCATTGTTATTGGACCCATGTGACTGAACTAACTAGTGGGCTGCCTAAAGCTGTGCAGATGGGAATTGTTAGTGTCCATTGAATACTTAGTAGTTGCTCGCTACAGAGGTCTCACACTGCCAGCATCGATAGTC
>NW_001890278.1:0-5502 GCF_000143565.1 Laccaria bicolor S238N-H82 | reverse complement strand
ATCATTGTACTTTGCTGATACTAAGGAATGGTTTAGTCCATTGTTAAGAGAATATGATGAAAGATACAAATTAATTGCAAATAATCCTGTAGCTGGTGCTAGATTTTTCCACTTCATAACTGAGATGTTCATCAAGCATGTTCTTGGTGTGGGTGAAAAACATAGAGGACTGTATGGAGATACAGAGGCATTTTATGCAACAGTGGAACAACAGGGAAGATTGACTTTACATTTGCATATGCTACTTTGGATCAAAGGAGCTTTAACTCCTCAGGAAATCAGAGATAGAATCATGGATCCTTTTTCAGACTTTCAAAAGAAAATAGTTGAATATTTGGAGGCTGTCCATATTGGTGAATTTATGACAGGGTCAATGGATAAGGTGAAGCACCAGGTAGATATAGAGAAAAATCAAAACAAGGATTATAAGGATCCAACTCAGACTTTACCTGAAGCACCTCCTCCATTTTGTGACTGCAATAATTGTGAAAAATGTGAAAATCTTAGCACCTGGTGGAAAGAATATGCAAAGACAGTAGATGATCTGATTCTGAGGTCTAATGTACATGATTGTGGAAGGAACAAATCAGCTGGTGAAAAAGCTGCAAAGAAGGATAGACCTACATGTATGAATAAAGAGGGAAAATGTAAAGCTAGATTTCCCAGAACATTGTATGATCAGACAGAGGTGGATTCAAACACTGGGGCCTTGAATGTTAAGAAAGGAGAGGAATGGATTAATACTTTATCTCCTCCAGTCACTTATCTGCTCAGATGTAACTCAGATGTAACAAGCCTTCTATCTGGTACAGCCATCAAAGCTATAGTGGCATATATCTCAGATTATGTGACCAAGCCTGGGTTAAAAACTTATGCTATATTTGATGCTATTAGGAGTGTATATGACAGAAACTCAGAAATGTTGGGAGGGTCTTTAGAAAGAAAAGAAAAGGCAAGAAAAATTGTAACACAGGCTAGCAACTGTTTAACAGCTAGAATGGAGATTGGAGGTCCTATGGCTGCTCTATATCTTCTGGGAAATCCTGATCATTATACTAGTCACAAATTTGTAGTGGTCTACTGGAAAAACTTTGTGAGGGAAGCTCTAAAACCCTTCAGATCAGAAGAAGACTTGGAAAAGGAGATACCTGAAAAACTTGTACTTCAAAAAGGCAAAGGTGAATATGTGGGCTTTTCATCAGTTCATGATTACATCTATAGACCAACAATATTTGAAGACAAGACACTATATGAATGGGTTCAAATGTCTGCCAGATGCAAAGTAGCCAATAGCTCCCAAGAGCATGATGAAATTACAGATTCAGATGATGAACTTGACTTGTTAGAAAAAATTGAACAAGTCAGTACTGATGTACTACCACAACTTGTTGATGATTCTGATGATTCTGATACTGATGGAGATGAGCTCAATATAAATAAACACTCAACCAGTATTGAAGCTGATGATAGTGATGATGAACTTGTCAGTGAAAATAGAGTAACCTACCCATTTCTTAGAGATCATCCTCTCTATAAAACACATCAAGCTCAATATAATGAGAAAAAAAGTAATGTTGTCCCCAACTTTGTTGGAGGCTCACTGCCAAGATGTGACAGAGGAGACAGAGAGTATTATTGTGCTACCATGCTTGCTTTGTTCAAGCCTTGGAGAACTGGTCATGATCTGAAATCTGAGGAAGACACTTGGGATGAAACCTTCAATGACCATGAATTCACAGCTCAACAGAAGCAATATATCCAGAACTTTAATATTAGATATGAGTGTAATGATGCTAGAGATGATTTTTCTGCTCAACAAAAAAGGGGAGATTCAGAAGGAATATTTCCCCAGTGGATGTCAAATGAGACAATGTTGGATCTTGATGAATTAAATGCATATGATGGTGCTCACTTTGGGGATGCAGAATATGATGAAAATGATGAAGAAAATACTCAAAATAAATATACAGCACTTGGAAAATATGGAAGGGCAAACCAAGAGCAAATGAATGCTACAAAAATTGCAGTAAAAGAAGCTGGCTGGATGGATGAATCCCCAAATGGAATAGATGAAGTTGACAAGGAACCAATTCAACCTGATATATTACAATCTAGTTCTAAATGGAAAGCATCTGTTGATCAGAAAAGACAGGAGGAGTTGGCTCAAAGAAATAAAAATATCCCAGCTCAGAAGAATATCAAAATCCAACAGCTAGACCCCAATGAAAATGATGTAAAAATTGTTGACCAGTCTTACCTTAGAAAAGACTTCAAAGCCAAAGAAAAAATCAGCACAAAGGCTGATTGATAAAGTTGTAAAAAAATATTCCCTCAACAGAGAGCAAGAAAGAGCCTTTAGAATTGTTGCAAATCATGCAGTTCAACCCCAGACTGAGAAATTAAAAATGTATCTGGGTGGCATGGGTGGTACTGGAAAATCACAAGTCTTCAAAGCCCTCATTTATTTTTTTCAACAGAGAAATGAGTCTCATCGATTTATTGTACTTGGACCAACAGGATCATCAGCTGCTCTTCTGAATGGATCAACTTATCATTCATTTTTGGGTGTTCCAATGAGTGGAATGGGTATCAGAAATGAGGCTACAAGCATTGCTCAAGTCAGAGCTAGACTAGATGGAGTTGACTATATATTCTTAGATGAAGTATCAATGCTCTCATGCCATGACATGTATAAAATTGCTGCACAGCTGGCCAAAGCACTCAATAATTTCAATGAGCCATATGGTGGTATCAATATGATATTTGCTGGTGATTTTGCCCAATTACCACCTGTTGGTGGTCAATCTCTATACAGTCACTCAGTTGGAACACAAGTCCATTCAGGCTTGAAGCCAGGTGGTCAAGAAGCAGCTGTAGGAAAAGCTCTCTGGCATCAGGTTACAACTGTAGTCATACTTAGAGAGAATATGAGGCAGAAAACTCAGACTCCTGAAGATGCATCTCTGAGAAAAGCATTGGTCAATATGAGATATGGAAATTGTACTGCTGAGGACATTAAATTTTTGAGAACTCTTCAAGCCAGTAAAAAGCCAGGAAGACCTAAGATAGCTTCAAAGGAATTCAGAAATGTGGCAATTATATGTGGAAGACACACACAAAAAGATCAAATCAATCAAATGGGGTGTGAAAGATTTGCTGAGGAGACAGGCCAAAAATTGACCCATTTTTATTCTGTAGATAAGTGGGGAAAGGATGCTGATCCAGCTAATAAAACAAAGTGGGGAAAATCAAAGGCTGCTTCAAAATCAAAGCACAAGTCAAATGAAATTGATTTTGATGATCAACATCAAATCCGGAATGTCAGACATGGGTCAACTGAACACTTTGCTGGAAAGCTTTCACTCTGCCTTGGGATGCCTGTGATGATTAGAAACAACGATGCAACTGAGCTGTGCATAACAAAAGGTCAAGAAGGATTTGTGGTTGGATGGCAGGCAAAGAAAGGTCCACATGGAAAGAGAATACTGGACACTCTATTTGTAAAATTGGATAAGCCTTCAAAAACTATTCAAATACCTGGGCTTCCAGAAAATGTAGTGCCTTTAGTTAAGGGAACTAAAACTATTACATGTACATTCCCTAGTGATCTGAAGGAGTCTATAGAAAGACAACTTGTGGGTGTGGGCCAGTGCTTTGCATGGCATGTATGAGTCCTTTCTGTGGACTCTAAATTTAATATTAGGAAATTGGTCATGTAATCACTTTATGATTTTCTGAGTTTTGTTCTATATTTGCAAATAGACCCTGAGCTCTGAGCCTAGCCATCAATATCATAGCAACAATGTGTGCTATTCTTTTTTTTTTTTTTTCATTTTATAGCAAATTTTCCCAATTTTATAACTATTTTTCTGTTTATGGTAAAATATTCCCACAGTCCTGTTTGCATATATCTCAGGAAAGAGGATGGTTAGTTATATTTTGTGACCTATAATAGCATGCTCTATATATTTGTGATGAATTTCCTTTTTTGGGTTAAAATTCCCACAGTATCAGAAGCACAGCCTCTCACTTAGCTCCATAAACAACAATTGTAGCCCCTTTTCTTACCTTTATAGATATATATAAATAATGTCATGCAGACCATTCCTCATTGAGAAAAACACAAAATACTGAAAAAATTGGACACTTTTTGGAAATTGTCATGCATTTTTGACCAATATCTCAAAGAGCAAGAAAGCTGGTCTCAAGATATAGTCACATTGCATGATATGACAATATTTTTACATGGTTGTCTTGATTTCCATATTTGGATATGGACCCTGAATACTGGACACAGCCCCTTCAACACCATGGCAACAGAGAAGATCACTCTTAATTTTGGGGTATTTTTTTCAGATTTTCTGGCAACTTTTAGGTGGTTTCTATATTTAGATATTGACCCTGAACCCTGAACAAAGCCTCCCCACCTTACTAAGCAATATTCTGATTTTTACATATTTTTTGCTGATTTCTTTTACCATTTTTCCTGATTTTATGGCTGCTTTTCTGTTTAAGGGAAAAGGTTCCCGCGGTGATGAAAGGTAAATGAATCAATCAATCAATGAAAAATTTGCCTAAGTCCTCAGTTGATAAAGAATGAGTCTTACTCGTAAACTCGTAAGGACTCATAACTTTAAATTAGAACTTTGTCTTGATAAATTTAACATTAAAATAGAATTCTAGATTTATATCTTTATAATATTGAATGCAAGCCACATTAATTTGGAGCAAATGATTATAAAGAATTGTAAATAAATTTCAAATGATTTTACAATTTTTTAGACATTGTTACTGTAACATTATTTTACACTAATTTGGTTTAAGCTACTGTGGCTTGCATCTATTGTTAATGAAAATGTTAAAATATGCCTTTTTGAAGAAAAACTTATTCTACATATTTTCAGCATTGGAGGTCCATGGGAAGGACTCATACATGCCATGCAAAGCACTGGCCCACACCCACAAGTAGCTAGTCACATTTTGTGACCACATTGAGAAATATAACAGCATGCTCTATAAAACTGTCCCTAATTTCCTTTTCAGGTCAATTTTCCCACAGTACCAGAAACACAGCCTCTCACTTAGCTTTATTAACAAGAATTGTAGCCCCTTTGCTTACCTTTACAAATATATATAAATAATGTCACACAGATCATTCCTTATTGAGAAAAACACAAAATACTGAAAAAATTGGACACTTTTTGAAAATAGTCATGTATTTTGACCAATATCTGCATAAGAAAGAAGGCTAGTCAGATGATATAATCACATTTCTGATATTTAATGTTGCTATACTATTGGAGAGGCTGTATTCAGGGTCCAGGATACACTTCCAAATATGGGAATCTGCCCAAATATAGCTAAATTATTGTGTACAAGTTTCTTCACTTTCCAGCTGTTTTCTCTGAGTTGTTTTTTTTTCTGTCTATATTTAGATATGGACCCTGAACACAGCCCCTTCAATATCATGACAACAGCAAATATCATTCCGATTTCTCCCTT